>NC_080672.1:246565197-246682708 GCF_030247195.1 Topomyia yanbarensis
TTCTTCATCTTATATCAAACGAACTATTACCCATTTCGTGGTAATTTTGTTCCTTTGTATCATATTTGTATACCTTTACCTTTATCTAAATTTTTTCTTTATGTTATGTTTATGGTTTTATGTTCTCACTGTTGATTATTTACTCTTTATTTTCCTTTCACTTTCGCTTTTCCTCATATTGTAAATTGCTTATATCCATGTTAATTAATGACAACGATTATCATGTTTATTTAATTTGCATTGTGTCTCTTATTGCGTTTTGTTGCTCAATACGTTCTTATTCCTCCTTGCATTTTTTTCAGTGCTGGTTTACTAATATGCGCTGTCGTAATATTTTGCGTCCTTTGTTGATTGGGTTGCATTGTACCCCCTTCTTTAGTATTTGGCGTTGCCTTCTGAATTTTTTGTTGTTGTTTATTTAAGCGCATGTTCATGTCTGGTTGTTTCTCTTTTTTCTTCTCATTTATGGTCTGTAATTTCGTTTTGCTTATAATGTTCCTATCCAGTGTGTGTTTCGTTTGTCTTCTGTTTTCCCTCTGTCCTATATTTGGTATGTGTGGTTCTATAACGGTTTTCCGTGTGCAGCATGATATCTCCCCTTTGAAACATAGGAAGAATATGCCTAAAGCTCCTCCTATGACCAAGAAGACACTAAATGTCGTCCATGGGTTCTCTAGAGGGGCATATGCTAAATTTTCTAGCGTGGTTCTATGGTTTTTTATTTCGTCGACTTCTACCCCTATGTCGAAAAGTTTCTTTGTGTCAAATAACGAAACTATCTTATTACGTTTTGAAAGAGACGGTATCCCCTTATCCTTCCATTTACTAGAAATATTTGGTATGTCCGTATGTGGTATGTGGTATGTTAATTTTGTTTCACCTTGTGTTTCACTGAAGTGTGTAATTCTTATACTATCCGTCTGTATCATCATGTCCGGCAGTAATTTTATATTTCCTTTGCCTTGTATTGTAGTTTCCGTAACGTTCTTTCCCGTGAAAACGGATACCTTCAATTTGTTAGGTGTAAAATACGTCCATATGTTTCTATTTGCAGTTTCCAACCATATGTCGTGGTTCAACTGCAGCACTTTTGTTTTGCATGTCGTCGTTATGTTTCTAAAATATAGCGCGGCCATACATGTGTCCTCTTGTTTGAGGTCTCTTTCTATATTGCTTAGTTTACAAAGCCTAGTGTCTCCTATTCTATCGCAGTTGTCATAATCTGCCTGGGTTAATACATATCCCCAGTTGTTTTCTTGTTTTATTATTATGTCTTCCTCTAAGTGCAATATTGTCAATATGTTTCCGGTTATGCTTGGCTCGATTGTGCCTTTATACGCATACCATTTGCTTTTTTTCACGAGCGGAATTTGAAGTGTCATAATTATATCTAAGTCGTTGGTGAGGTTTACGTAGTAATGAAGTGTATTTAATATCTCTGGCATAATTGCCCCGTCTGCTCTTCTCGGGAAAGTAAGGTTGTCGTTCAGCGTTGCTTCCTCACTGTCTAATGTTCGGATTAGTTGTACTGGGTTTATTATTTCCGCTAGGTCGAGGCTCTTTGTGTTTTCTGCGTGTAATATTGCTATCAACGTTTTTTGTTTTAGTTTTAAGTATTGTCTCATACTGTTATACCACATGCCTATCTCCATGAGTGTTGCTTCTAGGTATAGGTCTTTATCTCTGTCATTGGCTCTGTTAAGAGTGTTCCTGATTTCTGTTTTTAAAGATTCGAAATTTTTATTGTTGCTTTCGACTGCCTTATCCATGGTGATTGTTGAGTTGCTCACGAAATTGTATATTTTTTCGATTGCTGACGCTTGATGTTCTGTATTTTTGTTGAATCTTTCTTCGTTTCGTCTAAGTTTATCCATATTTTCGTCAATTCTAGTTCTGTCGTCGGAGTCCATTGCTCCAATTGCTGACCAAAACCCTCTTGGTGTTCTTGTTTTAAAGAAATACCTGATGTACGTGTTTATGTTCGCAATGTCACTAGTGTCTTTGCTCCAAACCGAGGTTATGACCCCGCATTTCAAATTCGGAATTCTTTCTATTAGCGCTGTACAGGTTTCATTAAAAGCATTTAGTGCCGATTCTAATTCTGCTTGATCCTCTACAAGACTCTTATACGTTAGCGTTACCTTAAAATCGTAGACCCCTTGTGCCAGTAATACATCATTGAGTCTTTCCAGAATCAACGCTGCGTTCGCCATGGCCAAGAAAACTCCAGCGAAAATAGTTCTAAAATATGAAAGATAACGATACTTTCTTATGTATAGAGTCGTAAAATCAATTATTTTTCTATTGCTTTAAACCAATATGCATATGTATATATGGAACGAAAAATCAACGCAACGCGTTGATCTTGCATCATTGTCTTTTATATTGATTCAACTGGGGCAACAATTTTATGCCTTAAGTCTATGTATATGTAATTCATGTGACAAAAAGCTTGTTACCTTAAATCTTTATTGATGCGGCTTGTTACCTTAAGGAAAAAACTTGCTATCTTGCATAAATCCTCGCGCGGCATATGGAAAAACCCCGCAGAAAGAGGATGTCCAACAGTACAGTATTGAGCCT
This sequence comes from Topomyia yanbarensis, assembly GCF_030247195.1. Lineage (NCBI taxonomy): Eukaryota > Metazoa > Arthropoda > Insecta > Diptera > Culicidae > Topomyia > Topomyia yanbarensis. The sequence goes on from NC_080672.1 coordinate 246,567,781, forward strand.
ATATCTATATAATGCTTATCTAGTAAAAATGTACGCTGCCAATATAGATTGAACTCGAGTCTGGTTTTCCTTTTGTTTTACTCCTGTCTTAGCTAGATAAACTTGCTCTTATATGATTGCTGAGCAAAGCGGTGCGTATTCCGGTTACAATCGTATTCACTGTCAAAATGCCCTCATTACCCTAGCATAGTTACAATAACTCGCTTCATTAGATTTATAACCGTATTGCAAAACAAGAAATGCTGTGAGCGTGAAACGTGAACCGCCTCCTGAATTCTTTTTTCTCGTGCACTATTATGTGCAGTGTAAGTGGTTTAGACTGTACTAACGCGTCTCTTGCACCCTTTTCTGTTCCGATTTCGGCATTTGATGTCAATCGTTTGTGACGAGAGCTACGGTTTAATAATGAGGTAAGTAGTGCGTTTTTATTTCTGATTGATTTTCGGTTCCAAAAACTGTTTCCTTTTTGTTCTTATAGTTCATTCGTTGTATATTCACCCAATGCCCGTGGCCTCCACAGGGCCCGCACCTGGTGTCCGGATACCAGGTTTCTGGCGTGCGTCATGTATTTCGGCCCATTGCCGTTTTACCCACCGGGAACCGCCCTGCCACGCGTAGTAGCCGAGATAGGTTTTTTTCGTTTACTGGTGACCCGCCCTTTCTACCTCCATGGTGTGCGCCACGCGCTTCATGAGGCCTGGATGTGGCTGGTCCGCCGCTACCAGGCGGCCAGCACACCAGGGCCGGTTTTCCGCGAGGATTGGCAAGTTGTCAATTCCGCGTGCCAACTCGTATTTGCCGTGGAAGACGAGCCAATTACTTTCAGTGTGCCGTTGCGCGCCACTCCCTGGCGCATCGCTCGGCACATGGTTTGGAGACCCCGTTACGCGTGGGTCTCCGATATTTCGGAAGTGGAGGGCGTGAGCATGCCGCTGTTCCGTGCCTGTCTTCGCCATTTTTAGGTTAAGGTAAGTATCTTATTATGTTTATTTATTCTTCGGTTATACATTTTTATTCTTTGCAGGGTCGGAAATATAAATTTGAACCGGATTCACTATTGCGTATTGTTTGTTTCTAGGCTCTCCGAAAACCACCCTCCGAGACGTTTCTTTATTTTTTTTTTCAGCTATGGTGTCATGTATGGTAAGTGTATTTCTTTTAATTTGTTTTTTTTTTCGTTTGTACTTTGTTCTTCCTCTTTTTAGGGTATTTTCTTCTTGCTCTGGTGCCTTCCCCCTCTCGACGGATACTGTAATAACTTATAGGATAATCTGGTGAGTGCTACCTTAGAAACAATTTTTTTGATTAGATTAGAGCTTTTTTTTTTAAGGAGTGTTAAATCTGAGCTTAGGCTCGTTCGCCACTTGAAAAGCTGCTAGTTACTTTGTGTTAATACTTATCATCGGTGTTTTAGTTTCCTTTCACTCTTGCTCGCTTGCGCGAGATATAGGGTGGTGGATATATTTCCACCGTTGTCTACGTATTTTTCGATCGCGTTTAGTTTCCTCTACCATAGTGTTTAATATTTGAGTTTCGTAAAATGGAATATCTTTGATCATGGTCAATGGTCTCTCATTTTACGGGTTATGTACACACTTCGAAAAAAAATTCTTGTAATTTTACGTCATCTTACGCTGACATATGCCAGCGAACAAAATGACTGATTATTATGTTCATTCTTATTTTTACAAGACGCCAACTTATTCAAAAACCTAATTTTACATTTTGCAACGTGCAACATGTAAATTTACCAGAACGCTGTGAAATTACATTTGTCTAGTAAACTTTATATATGTATCTACAGTATATCTATTTACAATATGTACATTTCTCCTCCTAGAGTTCAATCCGTGTACTTCTTGAGACGGTTATTATGAACCTTCTCTAATCTGTTTCCGTTTTTAATCACGGTCGTGCATTCACTCGGGAGTTCTACGACCTCATATGGGCCTCTCCACAGAGCTTGCAGTTTTTGTCCTGTACCCGTGGGGACGGATTTTACAAGTACCATATCGCCCCACATAGGCTGCCACTCGTTGGCGTTTTTATCGTATAGGTCCTTCCTCTTTTCTTTTGACAATATTAGGTTTTCTCGTGCTTTTTTGTGCAGGTGTTTGAACGTGGACCGTATTTCGTTGACGTAGTCCTCGTAATATAGCCCATCATTGTTCCATTTATAAATTGAATTAGGAATGTTGGCGTTTTTACCATATACTAATTCAAATGGTGTAAAGCCCGTCGATGAGTTTGACGTGGTGTTGTATTCGAATGTAAAGAAAGGCAAATGTTGGTCCCAAGTTTTCGGGGCATTTCCAACATATTGTCTCAAGTACATTTTAAGTTCCCTGTTCGACCTCTCCACTAAATTTGCTTGTGGATGATAGGTGCTCGTAGTGATTTTCTTAATTTTTAGAATTTTACAGACGTTTTTCATTAGGGAGCTTACAAAATTTGCTCCATTATCTGTCACTAACTCCATGGGAGCTCCAAATTTACAAATATAATTCTCAACAAATGTTTGCGCGACCGTTGCGCTTTCTTGATTCTCCATCGGTGCTACAATCAAGTATCTTGTTAGGTCGTCTTGCATAACTAGACCGTATTTGTTACCCCAATCGGATTCTGGTAATACCACAATGTCCATATATAACTTTTCGAATGGTTCGGACGATGTGGTTGTTATTTTCATTGGAATTTTGTTGGATCGTCCAATCTTGTTCTTTTGGCACGAATCACATTGTTTGACGTAGTTCTCTACATCTCGTCGCATATTTTTCCACTCGAATAGTGGGCTTATGCGTTTCAACATTCTTTTAATGCCGACATGTCCGCCCAGCGGAGAGTCATGAAACTCTTTAAGTACGGTTTCTCTTTCTCCTACTGGTACATGCATTCGGTCTTTCTCTGGCGCAAAGAGGGTGAATACTTTATTGAATTTACCTGCTACAAATCGTAAAATGTTAGTTTCTGGTGGCGTTTGTATGTTTCTAAAGGAGATAATTTGAATATTCTTATCTTCTTTCATGTGTTCGGGGCAGTTCCCGAACGCGTCAACTAATCCTTGGAAAAATACTTTTGTGTCAGCTCTTGATCGGCTTGACCCATTTAGAATCATACCCCATATTTTTCTGTTTGGGATGGCAAATATTCTACCATTTAGAAAATCTTTCAACCCATGAGGGAGGTCGACCAATTCGCTCAGCTCTTTATAGGCTGACCTACTATTAACGATAACGAATGTGGCGTCTGTTTCGCTCTCGTTGATCTTGCTTTTTGAAAACTTTAATAGTTTAAAATCTATACGTCCCTGTTCTAGATCATTTTCAAAATCTTCATGTGTTATTGTTACATCTAGATCATCTTTTTCGTCCCATTCAAAATCGATATTTTCTAGCCCGTCCATGTGAGGGTTCCATTCGGATTGCTGTGTGTCCTTGAATAGCCCAAATCTTCCGGATGGGTCTGTAATCTGTTTCGTGGTCTTTGTTTCGGTTTGCTGGGCAAGTTTTTCGTCTTCTTCTTGCTGTTGTTGCAGTTTCTGTTGTCGTGTGACTACAGCGACCGTGTGAGTTTTTTCATCTATCTCCGCATCAGGATTAAGTCTAGATAGAAAATCTGCTACAACATTATCTTTTCCTTGTTTGTAGCGTATGTCCATTTCCAACCCTTGGAGCTTTAAACGAAGTCGTGTCAGGGTGGGTGATGTTTCTTTCAATCTCCAAATAGAGATTAAAGGTCTATGATCTGTGTAGACGATAAATTTCTGATTATAAATAAAATGTTTGAATCTGTTCACTGACCATACAATTGCGAGTAATTCTTTCTCTATCGTATGGTATCTTCTTTCTGCACCTACTAGACCTCTGCTCGCATAGGCTATGGGTCTATCGGTGGACTTTTCATTAGAAAGTACTGCACCAATGGCATACTCGCTTGCATCTGTTGTGATCACAAACGTATCTTTGTAGTTTGGTCTTACCAACAGAGTATTTGAAGTTAAAAAGTCTTTCAATTCTTCGAATGCTTTCTGACATTCATTGGTCCAAATAAATTTTACATTTTTCTTTAGCAGATCGTTCAATGGTTTACGTTTTTCTGCTATTTGTGGTATGAATTTACCATAAAAATTAACCGTTCCTAGGAACGAACGGACTCCTTTAACTGTTTTTGGCACAGTCATTTCTTTGATGGCCTTTATATTATCCTCCATTGGCCGAATGCCTTCAGCATTAATTGCATGTCCGAGATATTTAATTTCGGTTCTTAAAATTTGGCATTTTCCTGCCTCAATTTTCAAATTGTGTCGGCGCATAGCCTTCAAAACTTTTATGAGATTTTCATTGTGTTCCTCAATAGTTGACCCGTAAATGATAATATCGTCTAAGTAAACGATAGCTTTCACACCTTCAATTTCATACAATATTGTGTTCATCAACTTCTGAAATGTTGATGGACTATTTCTAAGGCCCATAGGCATTCTTGTAAATTCAAAATGCCCTTTAGGGGTTGAAAAGGCTGTTTTAGCCGCATCTTTTGGGTTAATTGGGACTTGATAAAAACCTGATTTCAGGTCCAATGTTGAAAAATATTTAGCTCCTCCGAGATTATCAAGTATCTCGTCGATCAGTGGGATCGGATATACAAACGGTTTTGTTATTAAGTTTAGTGCTCTAAAGTCAACCACAATTCTATACTTTTTATTTCCGTTTTCATCGTCCTTTTTGGGTACGCACAAAACCGGTGCATTCCATGGACTTTTACTGGGCTTAATAATGCCTTGCTTCAACATTTCCTCGATTTCTGCATTTATATGCTTTTTTGTTGCTTCGGGAAATCTATATTATCTTTTATTTATTGGTACGTTCGACGTCGTCTCTATTTCATGGACAGCCGCGTCTGTATTTGTTAGATGGTCTCCCTTTTGGTAAAACACATCACTATATTCCGCCATAATTGATTCCATGGCTTGGAAATTGTTTCTTTTCAAATGATCCAAATTAAGGTTCTCTAATAATTTTTCAGTTCGTTCATTACCACGTAACTGATCGTACTTTTTATTGTCAACCAGACTATAGTCCTGGTTGTCATCCAAGTTTTCTAAAACCTGTTCTCCATAGTAGGAATCCATGTAATTTTTTTCGTTGGAATCATTCGTGTAATTCTTTTTATAGTAATCTTTCTTGTTTGTACCATAATCATTAAAATCTATCCTATATTCCGATCCGCATTCCGGGATCATGCTAGAAATGCACTTTCTCCTGTGAGATGTGTCTGATTCAATAAAACTTTTCCTTGACGTTTTATTGTTATTTCTGTTTTCTATTAGTTTGGTCATATCTGTTATATGATTCATTTCTTCGTTATCATACTGTGTCTTATCATCAGTGTATTTTGTAATTGCCTCTGTCTGGCATGCCTTCTCAGCCAGAATTTCGCATTTTCGCGTCATGTTTGAGGGCATTTCATCATCCCTTGCTATTTTATTTTGATATCTATTATTCATCCCATCCCTTCCTCCGGGGATCTTGTTACGTACTTCTTCAATGTTTTTAGTTGAATTCATGTCACCCGCGTAGTTGGGAATATTTTCCTCTCTTGACGCAAAAGTATCAGGACTTTGTATTGTATCTCCATTTGGCTCATTGTCGCTCCTATTCGATTTACGGAGGGCGATGTAGTTCAATTGCTGAGATATAAAAATTGTACATTCCTTAAGAAATTTCGCTCCTATAATTCCCGGGACGCACAAATCCTTTACAATATAAAATTTTATTGGATACTTCGAGTTCCCAATTATTAATGTGGTTTCTACTGATCCAATAGTTTCTGATTGTGTCAGATTAAAACCTGTAATGTATAACTTATCCCGATAGTTAATAAATCTGGCTCCAATTTTCGCGACCGTGTCCCATCTTATTACATTAAGAAACGCTTCTGTATCAAGCATATATTTAATCCTAATGTCAGGCCTTTCTATTGAGGCGATATTTACTAGTAATTGATGATTTCTGGTACATTCTATGTCCAATTTCTCATATGGAGGCATGGTTTCTTGGAATTGATTACTCGAGTTTTCTTGCAATGTGGTGGGCCGTCCGTGGCCATTATATCGTATATTGGGCGACTTAGTACTCAGTCGTTGTCTAGTTGTATTATAATTTCTTAAATTCTTATTTGTGCTTGTTTTACTGTATGTACCGCAATTTACGCATACTTGTCGGGGTTGTTTAAACGGTTTATCTTCTGGCCTGTTATTGTAGGGGGTCCTGCCATCTATCTGCCCGAACTCCCCATCGTTCAGTTTTTTCTTTGGTTTTCATCTCTTCTATGCTCCTGCTTGTATGGTGACTCGCCTCTTTTCCAGTCTGGTTGTTCCCTCCATTGTCAGGGATTTGAGTCATTCTGTTTCCAGGGGGGTTGCTGCTCCCTCCACTGGTTTTGCCCAGGCTCGTTTTGCCTCCAACCTTCTTGTTGTGCTCCTCTCCATGGTCTCGGGCCAGATTCATTTTGCCTCCAGCCTGTTTGCTGCGTTTCCCTCCATGGTCTTGGGCCCGGTTCATTTTGCCTCCAATCGGTCCTATTGTTTCCGTCTGGGCGCATGCTCCTCTGGTTGTTGTTATTCGTTTGGTAGTTGTAACTATCTCCTGGGCGCCCACTCTCTCCTGGTCTATTTTGTTGGTAGCTTCTATTGTTGTTTGTTCTTGGTGGCTGATAGCCGTTTCTGTATCTACCATGCTCGTTTTGGTTATCCTCGCGTCGAGGTCTATGGTCGTCGTTCCTAAACTGTCTTGGTGGATTGTTAAACCCCCCGTCTGTCGCCCATCTTCCTTTGAATTTGTTTGAATTTTGTACTAATTCCAATGATTCCAGTCTATTACCTATTTCCGTCAAATGCTCGCATTCTGCATGTCTTTCCTCTAAGTAGTTCAGTAACTCGACTAGCGGCATTTCACGTTGACTCTGGGCTATTTGCTTAAGTTCTTTATTATATAAACCGCATATGCAGTGTAGCCTCAAGCTTTTTGTCATAGCCCTGTCTACTTCCCCTGGTCCTTCGTCATAATATTCGAGGTGGGTATTTATTTCCATCACTCGTTTTTTGTACTCTTTAAATGTTTCCTGTGGTTTTTGCCTTAGGGTTTCTATTTTGGTAATTATACCTTCTATGGATACATTATCCCCAAATTCTTTAATCAAGTTCGTCTTTGTTTCATTCCAAGTGTCGCCTTTGATTTTAGCGATTGCTGCTGCCGCTTTTCCTTTCAATTTCAGTAGTACCACATAGACTAGATCTGTATGCGGTTCGTCTGCTGGTATTTGTTCGGCAAAGTGATCGACGTGGTATAAAAACGCGTCTAATTCATCCCGAGACCCGTTAAACTCAGGGATACACTGAATAGCCTCTGTTTTAGGGAAGCGGTATTCCGCCTCTTGTGCATTACGCTGCATGGTGTTGCTTTTTATTTCGCATCCACTGTCTGATAAGCTTCTTTGTTTGGTTATTTTTGCTTCTGATAAGCGTATTTGTTTGGGTATAACTCCTTTTATATCTAACTTCTTTTCGAGTATTATTGTCCTATCAAGGATTTTTATTGACTGGTCGTATTTTTTCTGTACTATGTCTAATTTGTCGGTTAGTTCATTCCAAACTCTAACTTCGACTCTGTTTTCGTATTTACTTAATACTGCTTCGAACTCTTCGAAGGCTTCCTTAAGCAATTGTTTTTTTGTGAGGATTCCTTGGAGCGTTCTGGCTCTTCCTTTGTTTTTGTTTAAATTCTCGTATTCGCGTAAGATGTATTCACTGATTTCATCTAGCCTAGACATTTAAAGATTAGTATGTGCATCCAATGATTTGGCCTCCTAGCTGTTTTTTTCATTGCTTCGTGGTGTGTCATTACACCGTTTCTAGTGTTCATTATGAGATTTCCGCATATTGTTGGGAGAAAGGTTCTTACGTAGAATTTTAGCTGGTTCGCTGTCGCTTTAATGGGAGTATGTGGGGTTTGAATGAGTATTAGTTCTTCGTGTAGTTTTACTTGGACTATTTCACCCTGCTCTTTGATTATTTCAATAATTTTTTCCCTGCGTAGTAGTTCAATAACCTCATTGGTGTTAGCTACGCTAGTATTAATAAGTACAGTTTCCGATGTGAATTGTATGTTCACTAATGCTTTCAATATTCTTCCAGCCCTCATTATTTGTTCAATAACAGTTTAAGGTAATTTGTTTTATTTATCCAATCGTCTTCGTTTTTTCACTTTCCATGAGAAACGAACGTTTGAGGAAAAAAAAGAAAAAAGATGAAATGTGTTTTAATTGCAATCGTATCGCCTCAGCGCGTTCAGTTCCTTGCACCCACCGATTGCGTCACGTTTGTTGATATATCTTCTCCCGCTATTTAATTATTTCGTCATCACCCACAGTCTCGGTCTCTTCGTCGGTACCAGCTGTTTCAGTACATGGCTGCTTGCTAACGTAAAATGCTTATTCTGCTAGTCCGTTCTCGCTTCGTGGTGTAAGGTTTCATTTACTTCTCGTTCGTCGTGTTATGGTCGTCACTATATGTCATCGTACATTGTCGAGTATATTCACCGTGTGTGGTGGATTAATTAATTAATTAATTAAGTAATGCAATGTACAAAATTAACCGTTTCTTCGAAAAAAAAAAACCGAAAATAGCCAGATGTAGTTCCTATGATCCTACTATCGCGGCGTAAACGCTCAATAAAGTTGATCTTTTTATATTGTCCCTGCGTAGTATAAAAGAAAATTTCTTTTTCTCACTTACCTGAGCTGCATTGTTGATCTGCTCGTTAGTTCCTGTCGAGATGATCTAGATCCTTAAACTCGTAGCAAGCGCATATGTATTTGTAGAGATCGTTGACGCACTCTGTCAAAGTTTTGTGAACAAAGAAACTTTCACTGAATCGATCAGATATGCTGAGTGTTTGTCTTTTTCCACATTTAAGCTATCGTATTTTTCGTGGTTTGTTATTTTTCTTCAGTTTTCACCATCAAATTCCGCAGACAATTTACGCATTTTTTTTTCATCACATTCAATATTAACACGATCAGAAATCGTCGAATTTCTGCTTTTCTCGGATCTACACTTATGGTTAAGGTTTCCTCGCGACGAGACTTATTTCAGGCATTAAAACTGGTTACCACCAACGCCTGTCTCGATGTTTTTTTTCTCTCTTTGACGATAGTAGTCGGTAAAATGCCAACTTATTCACTAAAAAAACGCTCAAACACTTTCAAAATGTAACCTTTCTTCTCACTTTATGGTATACACTGATCTGAAGACATTGCTGATTTTAGCCTCCAGTCACAAACGCGTCCTGCAATCTCTCAGGATTGCTAAACCGCTGTCACCACATGCACCTACCCGCAACGGCTACTCCCGCGCAACACGTTACCAACATATTATTCCCTTCCTAACACGGGGAAAACGCGAACGGGAAAAAACACAAAAGTCAGGTTTACGATTCTAGAAAAACATATATTACTCCTACTTTTTGTACACATCTGTATAGACTACCCTACTGTGCGATTCTTTTCGCGCCTAACTTATTCAAAACTTAAAATCGATCTCGGTTGTTGGCAGCCAGAGGTACGCACAGTACATGGGGCCCAGCCTTGATCGAGTTAATTGAAAAAGGGAGAAAAAGAAAAAAAAGCCTCGATTCTAAATCTTCTGAAGTTTATATAGTAAATTTCTTGCTTACTTCAGCAAGATTTCAATTATTGGCTATCTATCCTTGTTCAGCATGCGATTGACATTATATTTGTATTAGTGTCGCATCGCTTTCTATCTTTCTCCTTCGTTTGTAGTTTTTATGTTAATGTATTCCTATTCTCCTCTACCTTAAAGTAACTCTTGCTGTCTTCTATTATTTTACGAAGGTTCCCCGAACGTGAGTACTTCCTAATTGGTTTAGTGTTAGTGAGCCTTCGGTTCTCGCTAGAACCTCGTGTTCTCTTGTTCTAACTAAAGCTATTCGTAAGCAGTTGAACGCTCTATTTCCCGAACATAATTATGCATTTGTATCGATGCGCTCACAATCATAAAAACGCCACGCCTATGTAAATAATTACGTTAATTAATATTGGCACAGCCAAATTCTATACAACCGTATAAACACCTGCAGCCGGTGTCATTGGAAAACAATCATTAATTCTTCGAGCAACACAGTGACTCACGTTTGTTGTGCTATGTGCACTGCGACTTAAGCCGCTGCGTTTGCAAATTCGCTAGTGGCGAGTTCTTTCAGGTCAACCATAGACTTGTTGGTTGCGCATTTTTAGGTTTTTACTATTGTGGGGCTGTTCACTATCTCTTTTCAAAAATGATTTTGGGTTTCTTTACTGCACCATTTTCAAGGAAAAATAACTTAGATTAAAGTTAGATTCCAATATCGACCGTACCAATGCGCAGTACAGTGAGCGAAGACAAAGAGGGTCGTTAAATTCATTCGAAATTTTAAACATGAATCCCATCTGGCGGTTTACCTTGTTAATGATATAGTCGAAGTGAGGTCGGAAAGTGAGTGCAGAATCCAAAGTGACTCCAAGGTCACACACTTGTCGTACACGCTCAAGATGTTGATCTCCAATACAGTAGTCGTACGAAATTGGCTTGTGCTTGCGATGATACGATATTACACTGCACTTGTGAATATTAATTGTAAGCGAGTTTAAGAAGCACCAGTCATTGAAAGTGTCCAAGAGCTGTTGTAAAGCTAAGCAATCCCTGATGCACTTGACGATCATGTATAATTTAACGTCATCAGCGAAGAATATACGACAACCCGGAGGTAATACCGTGGCTAGATCATTGATAAAGAGTGTGAATAAGAGTGGGCCCAAGTTACTTCCTTGGGGAACACCCGAGTTGTTCGTAAAAGGGGCAGAGAACACACATCCAATTTTTACTACAAGTGTTCGATCTCTCAGATATGAATGGAGCCAACGGATCAGGTCAAGAGACACTCCTAATAACTTCAGCCGTTCCAAAAGTATTGCGTGATCAACTCTGTCAAATGCTGATTTCAAGTCGGTGTATACAGTGTCAACCTGAGCACCAGCGTCCATATTACGTAAGCAGAATGACACGAATTGAGCGAGATACATGATCTTTTTGGGATGAATCCGTGTTGATCAGAGGAAATGGTTTCCACGATACCTATTGTCTCTGCCGTCAGCATCTCCACCTCCTCAAGGGTCTCGCCCGTTATCGTCAGGACAACCTCATCTGCAAAGCTGACAATCTCCACTCCGCTGGGCAGTTCCAGTGTTAACACTCCGTTGAACTTAATATTCCAGAGCGTTGGGCCGAGTATGGAGCCCTGAGGTACTCCCGCCGTTACCCTAATCGACCTCTACCCCGTGTTCGTTTCGTAGACCAGTACTCGGTTCTGAAAGTAACTTTTCAGAACCTTGCACAGATAGTCCGGAACCCGCATTCTATGCAGCGCTACGGCGATGGCTCCCCAGCTAGCACTGTTGAACGCGTTCTTCACGTCGATCGTGACCACGGCGCAGTAGCGATTACCCCTTCTCTTTTGCTTCAATGCTTTCTCCGCGTTCGCGATGACGATGCGGATGGCGTCCACCGTCGATATTCCTTTCCGGAACACGAACTGTCTCTGCGACAGTCCGTTCTCACTTTCAGCGTAGGTCGTCAGCCTGTTGAGGATGACTCTTTCCAGGAGTTTACCGAGAGTATCCAGCAGGCACTTAGGCCGATACGATGCTGGATCTCCTGGTGGTTTCCCTGGTTTTGGCAGTAACACCAGCTTCTGGATCTTCCATCTATCCGGGAAGTAGCCATCGTCCAGGCATTTCTGTAGGACTATCCTGAACATGTTCGGAAACGCCAGGATCGCAGTCTTCAGTGCTACGTTGGGGATACCATCCGGTCCGGGAGCTTTCTTCGCTTTCAGCCCTTTTGCCACTATAAGGAGCTCGTCGTTGGAAACCCGATTGTCACCTGCATTTCCACCATCTGCATCAGCGTACGCTGTAGGCGGCCATGCGGTTGGGTCGTGCTTCGGGAAAAGGCCCTCCACGATAATTTTCAGCTTGTCGCCGCACATTTCGACTGGCGTCATTGGACCCTTGATCCTGGCCATGACGGCACGGTAAGCATTGCCCCAGGGGTTAGCGTCTACTTCTCTGCACAGCTCCTTGTAGCAGGTGGACTTGCTTAGCACTATCTCACGTTTAAAAGCGGCCCTGGCCACCGGAATGTTACCTTACACTCTTCTCTGACTGCCTCAGATCTTGCTCTCTGAGCGCGTCTTCTGGCTTTTAGGCAAGTAGCCCGGAGGATGCTTAGCCTTTCGTTCCACCAGTACGCCGGACGCCGGTAGTTCCTCGGCTCCATTTTTCTCGGCATTGTCATATCGCATGCCCTAGCTATTGTTTCCGACAGCTCATCGGCACTCGGAATTGGAGTGACGCTGTCCGCACGAAGTGCTTCCACAAAAAGGTCCTTGTCGAATTCCTTTATTTTCCACTTCCGCTCACCAGTCCTCACTCTCTGCGTCTCCGTACGATTTCACCGACCAATGTTGTAGTGGATGGCTTGGTGATCACTATGTATGTACTGCTCACTAACTCGCCAATTCATGTCATCCATCAGCGACGCGCTGCAGAATGTTACGTCGATGATGGATTCCCAACCGTCTTTACGGAATGTGCTAGCGGAACCTTCATTGCAGTTTTATTTCCAGCTTCGCCAGTGCTTTCAATAGGCTGTAACCTCGTGCGTTGGTCAGCCTGCTACCCCATTCCACGGCCCAAGCGTTGAAATTTCCTCCTATAACAACCGGCGTTCGCCCGACTAACGAGTCGGTTAATGCGTCCAGCATCCGGTTGTATTGCTCTGGTGTCCACCGTGGAGGAGCATAACAGCTACACACGAATACGCCGTTTATCCTGGCGATCACAAAACCTTCGTGTCTGTTATCCACCACTTCTTGAACAGGGAAACCGCCCATCACTTGGATTGCCGCCATACCTGCACTATCCACAACCCAGTTACCGTTATCGGGAGGGACACGATACGGCTCTGCAATAATTGCAACGTCGCACTTCGTTTCTGTTGTCGACTGCCACAACACTTGCTGTGCAATGTCGCAATGATTGAGATTGAGCTGGGTAACCTCCATCATTATTGGCCTGCCTTCGCCTCTTTGTACTCTGGGCATAAGGACCCTCCCGTCATGTGGTCTTTTCCGCCATCATTTGTGCAGAGCAAGCACTTCGGTTGCTTTGTGCAGTCTCTAGCAATGTGTCCCTTCTCCCCACATTTTCTGCACAGATCAGATCTGTCCGGGCCTCTACAGTTTCTTGACTGATGGCCAAAACCCAGGCATCTGAAACACCTCTCCATTTGTTTAGTGGCTCTAGGGACCAATCGCAACGAGCACACCGACCACCCGATTTTGATCTTACGGTCGACATAAGCTTGTTGGGTGGGTGTGTGCGTGTGTGTGGGTATGTGTTTATGCGCACTAATGTCATGTAATTATCTCAGCAACCGCTGAACCGATCTTAACGAAATGAAAGGCCAAACGTTGCCATTTGACACTATTATTTTTGTTTTTCGATATGTTGTTTACTTTCTGAGATATGAAAGATTTTGTCAAAACACAAGGGGTTTCAAGCAAACAACTTTCGAATGAAGCAATCTAGCCGTAATTAGAAAACTTGCAAAAATACCTTTCAAACAAGCTATGGATTGTCAAAATCCGTCCACGAACGGCGGAGATATTAAACATATTGTATTTTCATTCATCGCTTACCAGAGTATTGCTTTACGGGTGTATTAGGGGCAAATCTAAACCGATTTTGAATATCGGGGTATGAAAACACATCTGCGTGATTCAAGGCATTCGGTTCCGCAGACATTTTATGAATTCACTTAATAATAAATTAATTATTTCTCAAAAATTAATGCGCAAGATTACATCAAAGACAAAACAATGTATAAATTCACTTCAAAACAAAGTGAAAATTTGTCCGGAGTTGATGTATTTATCCGTTGGATTAAGTATTGCGTTCAGTCGTAAGATAGACGTTGGATGGTATATGAATGCACATATTACCAAGTAATCCACCTAGCAGTGAGAAAATAGATTTCTAACATAATTCATATTCATATTATACTCGTAGCATCACCGAGAGCAACTGTGTTTTGAATAACAAAATTCTAGTGAAAATTTATCTTCTTTTGCAAGATTTATGTTATACTAATTATGGCGTAAACATTATCAGTTGCATTATGTATAATAAAAATGTAAGGATTGATTCCTTTCGCCCTATATAAAAATAAGGTCACAGCACTAATCATCATTTACCATTCCTCACTTGTCGCCCTTCCCCACCCCCGATCTCACACCAATCGTGTTCGTGGCAACTGTCACGACTCTGATCTATCCTGATATTTCCAAATCTATTTCTAAGATGTGTCATAAGATCTTCAACTAATCTGAAATATTTGTTAGCATCCAAGCTAATTTAATCTTGCTATGTATTTGTTCAGGTTAAAAAAACATCTATTTTTGTCTTCTGTTTCACTATAAATAGTTTTCCATTTTAGTGTAGAGCAGAGTCATTCGCGGATACAAACTAAATATTACATTCTACTTGAAAAGATTTGCAAAATATTTGTATTATGAGAAAACTATAACTAATTTATGTTCAAACCCTTCCTCCCTGCTTTCCTCTGAAGATGAGGGGCTATTCCTTCGAAACGTTGCACTAAGGAGAGTCATATGACCAAAAACTAAAAATTACATCAACTCCAATTTAATTCAATTCTATACTGAGCGTTTGTATATACTAAAATTACGGAAATCCTTGGGTATTTTAAATTGGGTAATACGGCTGTGTGAAGCCAAAAATGTTCAAAAGAGTCATCCCACGTGCACTTTTTTAACTTTTCGTATCTCTACTGAATTTTGAATGAAACATATGCTCAAATGTGTCATTTGAAAATTGAGAACACCTGTTTTGGGTTGATATTGAAAATGCAGATTCATTGTATTGGAGTGCATTTTTATGAAAAATAACGGATCAAATTCCAAAATTATACACAAATTAGAACGGGAAAAATGGCGCTCAAAGATCCCGGAACTATCGAACTATATTTGCATCCCAGTAAAACGATGCTTTTAAACTATAGCAATGGTTACAATTGCCCAAATTTGCCTTATGCTGAGAACGCTTCAATTGATGCCTCAATGCCAGAATTAGTACAGGCATTTGACAATTCAATAGACGTTTCGTTTGAGCGTTCCGTATTCTACACGTAAATTAGCGAGGATTACAATCACAGTTAATGCATTGGACAGATAGTTGATCTCACTGAATTTATGTCATACATATTACTGTGTAACTACAACTGATACTGAGTTGTACTGAAAACCCCACTAAACTGTTTTCATGATCAATGTGACCAACAAGCATATTTATTGCGAAAAATACGAATTGTAATGGCTTTTCGATGAATTTAAATACTTATTCTGGTAGTTTGAACAAGTCCTTTGTCATGGTATTGTTTTGTGTAGGACTCATAAACCCATATCTCCAGAACGAGAATTCCGAACGAAACAATTCTCAAGTGACAAGGATGGGTGGAAAGAGACTGCATTGCAATCGATTGAATGTACGGCTTCTGTGCCATCGACAATCATATAATTACCAATATAACCTAGACACTTGACACTCTTTTCTATATACTTCAATGCAAATGAATACTATGTTGCCTTATTTCAGTTCACTATTTACAATTCCAAGACAAATTCCTGATTTCTAGATTTCCTGATGACTAATTAAGGCCCATCAATAAAGTAGAAATACCAGATAATCTTAAAACGCCGTATAAAAAAGAAGGACGAAAATGCAATGGGATTTTCACAAACACTTCAGAATATTCTGAAACAATTTGGAATTCGTGAAACTCATTTTATTCATTTACTTTATTCAACTAACTTTTTTTAAACTGTATTCTATATACTCATTTTTTCCAGATCATTCATTTCATGGATTATATTCGTTTTGTTTATTTTTTTCATTTTAAATATTTGACTTATTTAAAATATATGATCATTTCATTTTAATGATTTTTTATTTAGCATTCTTTTGATTCATTTTATTTTATTTTTATTCATTTCGTTTATTTGATAGGCACAAATGCGTTAGCTTGGCAGTGCCAAATTCTTTTGTTTTTACATTTTGGATATCTTAAAACTAGGAGGTTACAATGTTGAAATATTTTTTTTTACAAAGGAAAAGAAAGTTTAAAGCTATCTTAAGACTAGAAATAAGATTCAATATACAAGAGAGGGCCAAAAGATTTTTTTATGAAAAATTTTAAAACAAGGGATTCAGTTTGATATACAAGAGGGGGAGTAATAGTATTGTACGAAATATTTTACAGTTATCTTTAAACTAACAATATAGTTTAGTACACAAAAGGGGGAACAAATATTTATGAGAAATTTCACAGATATCTTAAAACTAGGGATACAATTCTATTTACAAGATGGAGGACAAGAGTTTCAATAAAGAGTAAAAATTACAGCTATCTTGTTGTTGTTGTTATTTATTTATGACACTTTACACCGAAGAGCGGTGCATTCGTGTCGAAAACAGCTATCTTAAAACTAGGAATACAAAATACAAATTTGATTTTTTTTAACAAAATACAAATTTGATTTTTTGGTCAAGATATTCAGAGGGTGGCTTATTTCCACATCAGTGTAGCAGCAGTTGTATCAAGGACAGGGGAGAGAAGGCGTATAGTGACAGGGAAAGAAGAGCAAAACTTGCAACTTTCGCTCAAACGGGGGGGATCAGCGAAACAAATTTGCGCCTCAGTCTACTAAGTCGTCGAGTACCGGATTGGCGGATGGTATTCTTCGGACCCGCAGGGAATCCTTCGAAAGTCATCGGACCTCGAGTCGCTCTCGCTTCAGTTTCCTTCTATGCAGGCGTAGTGGTAAAGGCGACGGCGGTTACATAGTGGCACTCTGGAGCTGATCGGTTCTACAAGGCAGGAGGAAACTTCTAAAATAAATAAAAGAGAGGGGCTAAATTGGGATATTTATCGTTTTTATGAAAGTATAAATAAGGGACATATAGGGTAAATCACGAGTTGCCAGCATATCTCGGACTGGTACATTGGGTGGTCTACCTCGGGCCCGAAGGGAATACTTTAACTGAGACCTGGCGTCCAAATACCCGGCGCATACCCAAACCCCCCCCCCCCCCCCCCCCCTCGATGTCGTGATAGCCCTCGTCACAAACGCACAGACTACTTTCCGCAAGCCCAATACGCCGCAAATGCGCATCCAATCCCCCTGAACCAAGGCTTCGTTGATACCTTTGGGATAATCGAATGTAGCCATCGTCCAAATTCCCCATTGCTCCACGAGGTTTGCCAACTGTTGAGCGTCCTCTGACGACAAATACTAAAAAAATCGTTGAAGCAGATTGGTCTTTCGTATATGTCACCATTTAATGCGCCCTCTTTTGCTAATGAATCGGCCTTTTCATTGCCTGGGATAGAGCAATGAGAGGGGACCCAAACAAAGGTAATCTGATAAGATTTTTCAGATAACGTACACAAGGAGTCCCGTATCTTCCCCAGAAAATACGGGAATTGCTTTTTAGGCTTCACCGCACGAAAAGCCTCAATAGAGCTGAGGCAGTCCGAAACGATGAAGTAGTGATCTGCGGGCAGAGTGTCGATGATCCCAAGGGTGTACTGAATTGCAGCTAACTCTGCCACGTAAACTGAAGCGGGATCATTGAGCTTGAATGAAGCGGTGATAGTATTGTTGAAGATACCGAAGCCAGTGGACCCATCGAGATTTGATCCGTCAGTGTAAAACATTTTGTCACATTCGACTTCTCGAAATTTATTATAAAATATATTGGGGATCACTTGCGGGCGTATATGGTCCGGGATTCCACGAATCTCTTCCTTCATGGATGTGTCGAAGAATACAGTAGAATCAGAAGTATCTAGGAAACGAACACGGTTGGGAATATATGAAGAAGGATTAATTCTCTGTGCCATGTAGTCGAAGTACAGGGACATAAATCGGAGAATTAAGCTCGACGAGCCTCTCGAAATTTTGAATCACCAACGGGTTCAGAATGTCGCATCGGATGAGCAATCGATATGAGAGTTCCCAAAATCGATTTTTTAGCGGAAGAACGCCCGCCAGCACTTCGAGACTCATCGTATGGGTCGAGTGCATGCAACCCAAGGCAATGCGCAAGCAACGATACTGAATTCTCTCCAATTTGATGAAGTGTATGTTCGCAGCGGAGCGAAAACAGAAACAGCCGTACTCCATCACGGACAATATCTTTGTTTGGTATAACCTGATCAGGTCTCCTGGGTGGGCACTAGAGTGACAGGAAAAAATGACCCCTATCGGCCCACCTCTGAGTCGATTCCTAGTCCCACCAGGAGTAGTTGCACCAAATTTGAAGCAAATCGGACAAGTCTAACTACTGGACCAACGTGACTGAAGTTTGTATGGGATTTTTCAACAATTTACATGGAGAAAACCCACCAGGTCGCATTTTCGCCGCTAGGTGGCACTGTATGCATCGTATTATCACTGTAAGTGAAAACAAGAAAGATAATTTAATTGTCTACAACTTTGTCGAAGACTGCTAGTAAATCCGGCGTTGCTAAAAGAAGTTATTAAACTTTTAACGAAGTGATGTCTGAGTCAGTTTTTCATGGGGCCTAACAGTGCATGGTTGTGTATCAATACTCGATTCACACGAACTAAACATTTTTGTGAAATAATCGTTAGGTTTAGCTCAATGGTATGTTCAGAAGAATTATAGTAAATAATACGAGTCATTTATTTATTTATTTATTTATTTAAAGGCTTTAACCTCATAGGTCATTCGCCTTGCGAGAAAGAAAAAATATGTTAATTCACATCGCATTATATACATTTACAAGTTTGTTATATAGGTTTTGTTGCTTGGTGTGGTTGATTCCTCAGAGTAGGTCGAAAAGTCCCGCATTCTTGAGAAAAGATAGTAGCACTTCCTCTCGGGCGTGGTCGTTGGCAAGAATCTCTCTAATGGAGTTCGGTAGATTATGGTGCTATCGGAGGTCACTGTACTCCGGACAGTTCACTAAGATATGTTCCACCGTGGTTCGGACTCCGCATGTGACACATGTTGGTGGAGGGACACGCGATACGGTGTGGGCATGGGAGACTTTTGTATGCCCAACTCTGAGTCGCGACAGTACTCGTTGTTCTCTTCTGTCGATCCGATCCGTCCAGCGGTCGAGCGAGCCTTTGATGCGCTGGAGGTGTCCGCTATTGCTGCGCCAATGACGCACGAAACTTTCGGCTATCTTTAGCTTCAACTTGCCTAATATATCTGCGGCTGGGACGAGTCTGGTGAGGTGTCGGCGGGCGTGTCTCCCTCTGGCCGCCAAGCGGTCAGCCCTTTCGTTACCGTCGATGCTGCAGTGACCGGGGACCCAGCAGATTGTTGTGAGTGGGTCGTACTCGGCCTCGATAGCCTGGATGAAGGGGTGGCGGGATTTTCCCGACTCGAGGGCGGAGATGACTGATAGAGAATCCGACAACAAGACGACGGGTGTATCTTCCGGTTTCTGGACCATAGCGAGGGCGATAGCTGACGCCTCCGCTGAGAAAACCGAGCATTGTGCTGGTAGGCGAAAGGAGAGTCCTTCCCCTATTCCGCTTACTCCTATACCGACCTCATCGCCAATCTTGGAGCCGTCGGTGAAAATCCGTACGTGATTGCTATACCTGGTAGCCATTAGACAATTGTATTTGGCTCTGGCTTCACTGGCAGCTGCGCCGGCCCTCAGTTCTGCAGACAGACTTGTGTCTAGGTTGGGTCCGCGGACGTGCCAGGTCCGGTCACGAACTCGGTGTAAGCGGGCGATCGGTGGCAGATCCACGTCTGTGTATTCCTGGTGGATCTCGTTAGCTGTCTGTAGTAGGAAGCAGTCCTCTCCGGAGGTTCGTTCTAAAAATGCCAATGCTCTTCTAGCTATGGTGAGTGCAGCCGCCCAACGAAGGGGGAGAATCCCGGCTTCCATGCAGGCCGCCTCAGCAGGCGTACTGGGTAGCAGACCAGAGGCAGCACGAATTGTTCCGTGGTATAGCGGGCCTAAAATGTTGGTAAGTCCTTCCGTATTGCAACATGTCAGCTCAACCCCGTAGAATATCTTGCTGTGGACTAGGGCCTGGCTAATATTCAATGCGGTGTATCGATTGCAACGCTTGTGCCGGGAGCAGATTGTTTTAATTAGTCGCAACCGGCTCCGGCAGTCGGCTTTGATACGTTGGAAGTGTGGCGCGAAAGTGAGCCGACGGTCCACGGTTATCCCCAAGATCTTCGGTTCCTTACGATAAGGAACGACCGCCCCGTCCAGAAGGATCGGCCTCCCTGTTGCAATGTGGTTTTTGTTGCAGCAGTGTGTAATTACGCTTTTTGCGGGTGCCATGTTAAAACCGACTGATACTGCCCATCGGCTCACCGCGCTTATGGCAGCTTGAAGTTTTCGACGGGTTCGCCCGATTGTCCTTCCTATGGAGACCAACACGATGTCATCGGCGTAGACAAAGACGTATATTCCAGCCGGCAGATTGGCGAACAAAGAATTCATGGCCACCAGGAACAATGTTACAGCGAGAACGGATCCCTGGGGGACGCCGTTGGCTTCCGGAAAGGCGTTGGATTGGGCACCCCCTATTCCTACGCGAAAGGTACGGTCGGATAGGTAGTCGCTTAGGAAGCGGCCCATTTGTCCGGTGATCCCCCAGTTGGCCAGCTGTTGCAGTATTCCATGACGCCACACGGTATTATATGCCTTCGCAACGTCGACCATCGCGATGTCGGCGTGCAGGCCGTCGTTTACGGATTAGCGTACCACCTCTCCGAAGCTGGCGAGGTGGAGACCGGTTCCTGCTCCACGTCGGAACGCGAACTGGCGATGATCCAGAAGTTTTCGCTCCTCCAGTAGGTCCACCAGCCGTCTGTTGACCATTCGCTCCATCGTCTTGGCAAAGCAGGGGAGTAAACTGATTGGGCGGAAATCATCTGGCGTTCTGCTCCCCTGACATCGCTTTGGGATGGGGATTACTAGGGCTTGTTTCCATGAAGCGGGCATCGGTTCCCCGCTCCAGATGCGGTTAATACTGTCCAAAATCGCCCGCTTGGCTACTGGTGGGGAATGTCGAAGTAGAGGGTAACCAACGTCATCCAATCCGGCAGACTTGCCGTGTACCGATTCTAGTGCCGTAAATAGTTCGCTTCCGGTGAAAGGTAGGTTGTATACTTGACCTGAATCAGGTTCGAAACGAACGGGCCTGCTCTCAGCCCTTCGCTTGATTCGCAGGAACGCAGCTGGTAGGGCGGTGTCTGCGGATAGGGAGGCGAAGTGTTTGCCTAGTTCGTTACCGATGGTCGTGGGATCGATCGTCGTGAACCCGTTAACGGCGATTGCGTAGCCACTATGCCGCCGCTTTCCGCTTAGAGCGTTAACTCTCCGCCAGAGTTCTGTAGTCGACGAGTCAGGAGATATGCCTTCCAAAAATCTAGTCCAGCTGGTGTTTTTTGCCTCCTCTATCGCTTTCCTGGCCTCGTTTCTGGCCTTTCTGAAGTCATCAGCTCGCTGGCTTCGGTGTGGATCGTCCATAGAAGTCTTCTTTAGTGTCCGCAGCGCAGTTCGGCGTGCTCTGATGGCTCTCTTGACTTCTGGGCACCACCAGTGCACTGCCTGTCGGGGAGGGTTACCACTTGACCTGGGAATACAGGGAACAGCGGCCTTACTGAATATTTTGGTGAGTTCATCCGGAGTGTATGACTCGTCCCGATTCATAAGGTCGTCGACGATCTCTTCATAGCGCGACCAGTCCGCCTAATCGTAAAACCACCGCCTTCGACGGGTTGTAGCAGGTGGCGTCTGGGCGTACGTAACTTGGATAGGGAAGTGGTCACTGTTGCATGGGTCGGCAAGAACAGTCCACCCGCAACATCCTGCCAGCACTCCCGAGCAGATGGTGACGTCAATGGCGGATTCCGTCTGTCCGCGGATAAATGTTGAACTGCCGTCGTTGAGAACGACCGCGTCGTTGTTTTCGACTACTCCGGCGATGTCGTTTCCTGTCCTATTACACAGACGTGAGCCCCACATCGTATGATGCCCATTTACATCTCCCATGATGATGAATGGTGTCTCAACTTGGTCGATGAGACGCTGGAGTTTGCAACTCACGTTCCGAGTTCCGCCAGGAATATATAGGGATATAACAGTGCACTGAACTGTATATTCGATCCTTCGGGCAGCGGCTATTAGTTCGGTATCCAAAGTTATCGGACGGGACGGTATATCGACCCGAATGGCGAGCCCCACCGTCCGGTAGATGTTGTCCCCGCTGGCGGCGTCCCACGAATACCGGTGTCCGAACCACGATGCTGGGTTCGTCTGATCCCGGATGTGTGTCTCCTGCAATGCCAGGCAGATGGGCTGAGTCTTAGCAATAATCATTTGCAGGTCGCCAAGGCATCCTCGCAGTCCATTTGTGTTCCACTGGATGGCCAGTGTCGTTGAATTGATGTTAGAGGCGGTAGACTGGGGGCTAGACGAGGGCTGGTCCAAATCTGCTTCACCATCTTCTCTTCTTATTTCGATTCCGCCGAATGCTTCTTGGTGGATCGGCGAGGTGTTTCCGTAACCTTCGGCGGCATTGTTGGAGGTACCTGCGAGGGATATACAAACAGCAGACAGTTCCGGACTGAGTGTATCGTACGAGCTTACCCGGGGAGAGGCCGGGTCTCCCGCACCAGCAGCCGCCGGGGGCGCGTCGCGGATAGGCGGAACTTCCCCGGACAGGGCCGGCACGGGGAAGCGGGCGCTCGTGTTTAGGCCATTTACGTTTTTAGTCGAGCTAGTAGTGTCTTCGGTCAGGGTACCGTTGCTCCCGTATTGGCAAGGATTAGTTTGCCACTGCTGTTGGGTGGTAGACTGTTCGCTGAGTGCTTCTGGGCTGTAACCCTTTCTGGCAGTGGTACCTGGGGGCGAAAATTTGCCGGCGGATGGATTTCGATCGGGCTTGAGTTTACAGGTACTTACCCGGGATGTGCCCGGGCCTCCCGCACCAGCAGCCGCCGGGGGAGCATCGCTGCAAGGCGGAACGTCCCCGGTCAGGGCCGGCACGGGGAAGTGGGCGTCACGATTGGTGACTACTGGATTCCTGGATGGTCTAAAACGTACCGGATGCCAAGAGCAACCGGGAACCGGGCTGAGGTCTCGTCGTACTCGTTACTGTTGGTGAGTAGGAGTTTCCCGGCTGAGTGTTCTTCCCGGTGGTCCGCCAGGTGCGGGGATATCGGGAGACCTGAACCGGTTCTCGTTGCAGAGGAGCTGTTCGCTTAATTTTCCTGATACTGGTGTCATTTTTGAGATCAGGCGGGAAGATCGCCTACTCTGGGGCCCGGCAAGATGCGGGACGCTGGAGGCGGTCGTGGTTCCCGTCGTTTGGGATTGCTGTGTTGGTGGATTTTCTAGATTTCTGTCTGGTTGGCCTGAGATGGATGGTGAATGCGTAAGTTGAATGCTAATGGGGATGTTAAAGGTACTTCCCTGTTGATGCTCCAATGGTCCTGTGTCAACAGCCGCCGGGGGTGCGTCGGACGTATCCGGAACTTCCCCGGTCAGGGTCGACACAGGCGGGCTTTGTTTTATGTTGCTGTTGAATACGTTGTTTTTTATTGGCATCCCCAGTTGCTATGATCGTTGTAAAGCTAGTCGGACATTACGAAAGACGCTTGGGGCATGGAGTTTTGCGTCGTTTCGGTGTCTGAGATGTTCAAATGTCCGGATAGTGAAGGAAATTCGCGCGGGTTGTCCGTTGTTGTTTCGGTGGTGCTGGCTCTGTTTTGTTTCCGATAGGGCTTCGGGATTTATCCCCTTCGCCTGCTCGGCTACGATTTCTTTGTTGCTTTCGTTCGTCACGAAGTCGGGGGTCTCGCTGTTGTTTCGCGGCTACTACGTTACATTCGGTCGATATCGTGGTGGTCGGGTTTAGTTTGTTGACGTTTCCCTGCTCTACTTTCGGTGAAGTGTTAGCTCTACTATTTTCTTTCGTTACCTCGGTGAGTTGTTGCTTGGCAATTCTAAGCTGGCGAACGGACTCCGCTAGGTGGTGTTTGAGGTTTGATATCTCTTCGTCCCGGTCATCTTTTGGCGGATTGCTCTTTTCGCCCTTTAGCCTAATAAGCTCCGCCTTCAGTCTAGCGATAGTGGAATCTTTCTCGTTGTCTTTCGATTCCGTGCCTTTCTGGGTTTGTTCAGCGTAACTTGGTCCTTTGCGCTTTTGTGTTATTAGAGCTCTTGCTTCGGGGAAGGAAAGGTTTAGGGAAACTTTCGCTTTAATGATGGCTACCTCTTCCATGTATTTGGGGCACTCTTTTGCTCTTGTTGAGTGCTCTCCGCTGCAGTTTATACACTTTGAGACTTGGGTGCATGGGTTATCTTTGGCTGATGGGTGGTTCAGGCTGCAGTTCAAGCAAGCTTCCTTGTTGGGGCACACCCTAGTGCCATGCCCGAATTTGCCACAGCGGTAGCACAGCATGGGGGACGGGTAGTAGGGCCGGATGCTAGTGCGTACCAATCCGAGGTAAATGTAGTCGGGGAGGGTTGAGCCACTAAACGATATCACCACCAGAGGAGTATTGCTGACAACTCCTTCGTGCAGCATGGTGATCCTACGCACTGCTGCGACTCCTTGACCTTTCAGCTCGTCAAGAAGTTCTTCGTTGCTCATGTCTTTGGTATCGATATCGTAAACGACACCATGAGTAATGTTGAGGGTGGGGTGAGAAACCACCTCAACTTTTTGCCCGTCGATCAGCTCGTTCAAACTCATCAGAGCGTTATATGCTTTTTTCGATGTCGTCCTTAAGACATAGCGGGTCCCTCTACCTTCTTTTGTGGCCGAAACCACCTTCGTCGGATCGCATCCTAACACACGTTGTACCGATTTCAAAATCGTGAACGGGTTAGTCGTCAGTCGGGCATCGAAATCACCATCCAATGATTTTGCTCGCAGTAGCAGAGTCTGCTTGTCGATTATATCGCCAGAGTTTAAGTACCCTGGCAAAGTCCGACTCAAAGATGGGCCGCTGCTCCCCGGGGTGGGGAGAGGGTTAGGTTCCCCCATTAGGTGGGTTTTTTATGGGTTGTCAGGTGGGCGGAGGTTGGCTTTTTTTTCAAAATGCACCTTCTACACTGCACTACACTACCGCCGGCACCTATGGAGCCAATTACACTATTTCGGTTTGAATTCGCGCGCGCACGTGCAACTGTTCAAACCAATGCTCGTGGTGGAGGCGGACGGTTGACCACGGTTTGCACCTTTTGATTTGATGGAGACGCGCTATCGCTCAACTCCTTCGGAGTCTGTGCTCCTGGTAACGGTGGGAAAGTCGATTTTGAATTTTCGGTTTAAAATTCGAGTAGCCTTCGCACTGATGATACACGGCACTTCACACTCGCGTAACGGACCGGGCCGAAACCAGTTGGTATACTAACCGGGAGGCTGAGCCCGAACTTCGGAAACTATATGGGTGGCGTGGACCGGGCGAAAGTTTGGGTTTATTAAACGCGGAGCTTGTGTTGAGAACAACTATCGGCTCCGAGTGAGTGAACCTAACTGAATACGAGTCATGCTTTGATTAGAAAATTTAAGTTCCACATGTTACCGCATAGAGGTCGCCAACACTAACTTTTCAACGAAGAGAGATAGAAATTTGGTGTCTTCTACAAAGTTGTAGAACAGGCGTATTTCTTCCAAACATCTTGATACTCTATCTCTCTTCTATGAAAAGTTAGTGGTGGCGCCCTCTATGCGGTCACAGGTGGAACTAAAATTTTCTAACCAGAACATAACTCGTATTATTTACTACAATTCTTGTAAGCATACTATTCAGCTAAATCTAACCCTTATTTCACAAAAATGTATAGTTCGTGGGACTCGAGTACTGATACACAACCATG
Organism: Topomyia yanbarensis; assembly: GCF_030247195.1. Lineage (NCBI taxonomy): Eukaryota > Metazoa > Arthropoda > Insecta > Diptera > Culicidae > Topomyia > Topomyia yanbarensis. The sequence goes on from NC_080672.1 coordinate 246,593,876, forward strand.
CACTGCTAGGCCCAATGCAAAACTGACTCAGACATCACTTCGTTAAAAGTTCAATAACTTCTTTTAACAAAGCCGGACTTACTAGCAGTCTTCGACAAAGTTGTAGACAATTAAATTATCTTTCTTATTTTCACTTACAGTGATAATACGATGCATATAGTGCCACCTAGTGACGAAAATGCGAACTAGTGAGTTTTCTCCATGTAAATTGTTGAAAAATCCCAAACAAACTTCAGGCTCGTTGGTCCGGTAATTAGACTTGTCCGATTTGTTTCAAATTTGGTGCAACTACTCCTGGTGGGACTAGAAGTCGACTCAGAGGTGGGCCGATTGAGTTTTCAAAAATTCGTCATTTTCCTGGGCAGTCTAGTGGGCACCCCACCATGTTCCAGTTATTGTCCGGAGAAAATTGATCCTTTGTTGGCATTTCTGTTTCAGATACCTAATGTGACATCCCCAGGTACCTTTAGAGTCGAACCAGACCCCAAGATATTTAAATGTGAAAACCTGATTGATCGTTGCACCCATTAAAAGAAGCTGGAGTTGCGCCGGCTCGCGCTTCCTAGAAAAAACAACCAACTCAGTTTTCTCCGTGGAGAACTCGATACCCAGTTGAAGAGCCCAAGCAGACAAATTGTCCAAGGTATTCTGTAATGGTCTTTGCAAGTCGACAGCTTTGGGCCCTCTAACAGAGACCACCCCGTCGTCTGCAAGTTGCCTTAGCGTGCATGAATTGGCAAGACAATCGTCAATGTCATTCACGTAAAAATTGTAGAGTAGGGGACTTAGACATGAGCCCTGGGGAAGACCCATGTAGCTAAATCGCAATGTTGTTAAATCGCCATGCGAAAAGTGCATGTGCTTTTCAGACAACAGGTTTAGCAAAAAGTTATTTAAAATTGGTGAAAGACCATGCTGGTGCAGCTTCTCTGACAGAATATTGATAGAAACTGAATCAAAAGCCTCCTTAATATCCAAGAAGACTGATGCCATCTGCTCATTGTTAGCATAGGCCATTTGGATTTCTGTAGAAAGCAACGCAAGGCAATCGTTCGTCCCTTTGCCTTTGCGAAAGCCAAATTGTGTATCTGACAGTAAGCCATTTGCTTCAACTCAATTGTCGAGGCGAAACAAGATCATTTTCTCGAACAACTTCCTAATACAGGACAGCATTGCAATCGGTCGATACGAGCTGTGGTCGGAGGCTGGTTTTCCTGGTTTTTGAATGGCGATGACCTTCACTTGCCTCCAGTCATGAGGGACAATGTTACCCTCAAGAAACTTGTTAAATAAGTTCAGCAAGCGCCTTTTTGCAGTGTCAGGCAGATTCTTCAGCAAGTTGAATTTGATTCTGTCTAACCTTGGGGCGTCATTGTTGCATGATAAGAGAGCAAGTGAGAACTCCACCATCGAAAACAGTGCTTCGTTCGCGGTATCGTGAGGAGACGCGGCGCGGTACGTTTTCTGTACCGGGACAGAGTCCGAACAGATCTTCTTGGCGAAAGCGAATATCCAACGGTTTGAATATTCCACGTTCTCGTTGGTACTGTTTCGGTTACGCATACGTCGAGCCGTACCCAAAAGAGTGCTCATCGCTGTTTCTCTCGTTAACTCGTCGACGAACTGGCGCCAATAACTGCGTTTTTTGGCTTTCATTAAACTCTTCATCCGCCTCTAGCGACGCGTACTGCTGATAGCTAGCGGGTAACCCGTCTTCCCGGAAGGCCTTATATGCAGTGGACTTCTCCGCGTACAGCTCTGAGCACTCTTTAACCCACCACAGGGTGGGAGACCGTCTATGGGTATTCGCGCTGGGTACTGGTTTAGTCTGAGCTTGATTTGCACTGTCGAGAATCAAGCCAGCCAAAAACCTGTTCTCTTCCTTCGGAGGAAGCTATTGGGTGGATTCGATTTTAACGGATATCGCGGTCGCGTAACTCTTCCAATCAATGTTCCGTGTGAGGTCATACGAGACATTGATTGTTTCCGATGGTCTTGAACCGTTAGCAATTGAAATTACGATAGGCAAATGATCGCTACCGTGGGGATCAGGGATCACCTTCCACATGCAATCTAACTGTAGCGATGTCGAGCATAGTGATAAATCCAACGCGCTCGCGCGTGCTGGTGGTATAGGAATCCGCGTCATTTCTCCCGTGTTTAAGATGGTCATGTTGAAATTGTCGCAAAGATCTTGGATTAATGTTGATCTATTATCATCGTGAAGACAATCCTATACCGTACCGTGCGAGTTAAAGTCTCCTAGAACTAGCCGCGGTGCCGGTAAGGATTCCGTGATATTACAAAGCGTTCGGTGCCCTACCGAGGCTCTAGGAGGAATGTAGATGGAAGCAATGCAAAGGTCTTTACCTTTGATTAGAACTTGACAAGCGACAATTTCAACGCCTGGTGTCGAAGGGAGGTTAATTCGGTTGAAAAAATAGCACTTTTTAATCTCCAAAAGTACTCCTCCGTAAGGGTTTTCTCGATCCAGACGAATTATATTAAAGTCGTGGAACTTGATATCTATTTCGAACGTTAACCAAGTTTCACATAATGCGACAACATCACACTTTAAACTGTTTAGTAAAAATTTGAAGGAATTGATTTTCGGGAGGATACTTCTGCAATTCCACTGTAAGACAGTGATCGAATCAGTGACCTCGTTTGATGACTTAGCAATCGAAGGATACGATCGCTGCAAGGAGGGGCCATTTAGCAGTCAACTGCTTCAAAAATGATTGCACTATAGGGAGAAAATGTATCAGAATGCTTTTAAGAAGATCAGTAACATTGAAAGTTGTGAAAATTAAGTCCACTATGTCAGAAAATTTCATTAGTCCGTTACTGGACTGAGTGTCTGTTAGAAAAAAGGGGACACTTGGGGTTTTTGGTGTCCCTGGAAGTGGTGGATACTCCTTGTTAGAATTAATATTTCCAAGTCCTGGAGCTAATTGCTTCGGGTTTAGTGCATCACTTCCGTTGGATTTATTGATTGTAGTTGGCGCACTCTGAGGGGACGACACCTTGGCACCCTTACGAGGCAATCTAGGGGAGGCTAGATTTCTCCTCTTCCTGGATTCCCCTGGGTTAACCAAATATGTTCCCTCTCGTGGGTCGTCAGATTCTTGCTCAACGTTAGCCAAATCAGCATAGGGATTTTCGGACAGGACAGATGGCGAAGCATTCTTTAGCATTTCTGCATAAGAGCGCCTCGAGCGTTCCTTAAGGGAGCACTTAATTTTATCCCCGCGCTGCTTGTACGCAGGGCATGATTGAAGAGCATGTGGAGGGCCCCCGCAGCAAATACACTTTTCAGTTTCTTTGCCGCAAGAGTCATCCTCATGCTCTCCTTCGCATTTGCCGCATCGTTTCTTATTTCCACAATATGTGGCTGTGTGGCCCAACTGCTTGCAATTGCTGCAGCTCATGACCCGCGGTACAAACAGGTAGGCGAACCTTGTCAAGGAGGATGTAGTTGGGAAGAGAGGACCCGGCGAATGTCACCCGAAGCGAGCCTGATAGAGAGTAGGTAGTCTTACCTCCCTCGGTGTTTGCGGTATACAATTGTTTGCATTCCAAGATCTTGATCTGTTGAAGTGAGGAGTCCTTAAAGCAACCAACCCCATGCTCCAACAGTTCTTCGCATCTCAGGCCCGGTTCGGACACTACCCCATCGATTTCTACGGCCACACAAGGCACGTACGCTTTAAAATCCCGCGTAAAGTGTTCACAGCAAGCAATCGCGTTTGCCTGGCCGAGATCATTCACTAGAACACGTATCTTGTTTGCCCGAACACGTGTTATCTGAGTTACGGCCTGGTAGTTAGCAGTCAGATCTCGAGAAAGTTTTAATATATTAACTGGTTTCTCTCCGGTCCGAAAATATACCACCCATGGCACAGAGAAACCTTCTGGGTACTGCTTTATACGGGGAGCAATGCGAGTGTTAGGGGGATCAGGGACTTCCATGATTACATCAGATGGTATTTCGCCCTCGGCCATTTAAGCACGAGGGCAAAGCGTTATATAAACGGGGATGTGTCTGATTATTTGATTACAAGGTAGAGTAAAAGTAGGGAAAAGGAAAGAGAGCAAACGAGGAAAAAAAATCAAGCAAAACTTATCTGTAAACAACGTCGATTGTTCCGCACCAGCGAAAACAATGAACTGGATTTACTACCGGCACCAGCAGAACGGCAGCTAACGAACTAACAAACGATGACCTTCACTCACTGAAACTTACACACCGAACACCACTGTGATGTATAACGATCCGATCCGTTCAAAGGTTGGGAGACGTATGTTTCATTTTATTTATTCGATTTCATTTTATCTATTGTATTCATTTCATTATTTGTATACATTTCGATCAGTTTATTATCTCATGCATCTTATTCGTATCATTCATTTAATTTATTTTATTCACTTTTTCGTGTTATACCATTTTAGATTATTTCTCGGGTTCACACATTTTATTCATTTTAATACTCTGACTAATTTTGTTCAGTCACACAATTTAATTTATTCTATTAATTCTATTACTTTTTAATATAGCCGATTTTTTTTATTTATTTTATTAATTTGATATTTAATAATACTTCTATCCATTTTATAAATACTTTTTCTATTTTTTTGCTTCATAATTATTTTAAATTTTTATTTGTTTTATTATTTTTCTTTAATTTATTCACTTTATTCGAAGTGTTATTCGTGCAGAACTTGAAACTGTGCTTATCTCACATTTAGTTGCTTGCCAACTTTGCGTTTGTTCGACAAACTAATGAATAATACAACAGTGATATGTAAGAAATGTCTCATCTCACTGAATCGGTTTTTTTGAGAAAGTAATAATTACGCTTTATAATTTAAAAACCTGATCTTAACAAATAATAATAATGTAATATAAATTGACAATGCTACATAAAGTTTTTCGTCTTGCATTATCCCTTAAACATATAAAACGTCTTATATGCTTTATTCATTCACGGTGCAGACAATCGCAGCTAAAACATAGTTTAAGTGGAACTGATTAACTGAATAGTCTAAAGATACCTTTGAAAAAAATGAGAGGGATATTCAAGGATAAAGTTAGTTAAATCCATGTTCGATATTTTTAGTTAAATTCTTCGATATTCCCCAAACCCCGAAATTATCATTCAATACACAGCTACAAGTCACGTTGTCTGATAAAACACTAATATGAACAATTTTTTTTTTTGGCCTATTTTTTTTTTGCGAGTATTCGATTGCCGATATTATTAAAATTAAATTCAAATCCTTTTTCGCAAAATCAGGTAGGGGAGAGAGGGTAACGGTGGATCAGCAGGAACTATGAAACAATCGCAATAAAATCATAATGCATGAACATAATCGTCTCATTCCCTCATACTTCATGGTTTCTAATTCTTTACACGTGTTACTATATTTTGGAAGATTTCTGATAACTCTATCTCTTTTAATGGATATTTGTTGGTTTTATAACAATCAGAGTAAATTTGCAATGAAAAACATTATTCCATTTTTATAAGTTACCTTTCACCAGATAATTGTTTATTCTACTGTTATTTGTAGCAAATTTTATGCTCAACATTTGCCGCGAACAAAGTTTTTTGCTAACTTGTCATGGTTCTGTGTAATTGGACAATTTTCATAAATAGACCCATTGGGTAGCTGTGAAACGATGATATATGGGGAACAGTGAAAATTTCTTGTTTTTGTGATCTATATTAAAATATGAATGGGTTCCGATTCTCCACAATAAATACAACTCATTAAATGGAAAGTTTGTCAATTTGGGCAAGTTTTGTAGAAATTATCGCTTCTTTCAGGATTGCATCTTATATGCATATATGGTGGTCCGATATTACGCGATGATATAGTGATATCTTCCGTAAACAAACGATTTGCGTCCCCAAGTAACTTTAATAGGAAGCTTTAGGATCTTTATTCGTCAACACAAAAGAATGAAATTTGCAAGTAGAATATTTCACTGTAGACGACGTCGTGTTTCATAGTTCCTACCCATGGGGCTCACTGGTACATTTTATCACCGACTGTTTATTACCCAAAAAAAGTTATTTCCCGTGAATTTTACCAGCTGGAAAAAATATATGTATTAGTTAACAACAGAGTGAAACTATGTATCACTGTTGGCTACACAAATAACATGTATTATCATCAAAATTAAATCGTATAAAAAATGTGTTTCATTGTTACCCCCTCTCCCCTACGCAACTCTAAAATTAGATCCATAACGATGAAATCGCAAAATAAAAACACGCTTTCACCGAAATATTTTTTTCTGTATTATTGGCCTATGGGAGACAACTGTGCGCGATAGCGGAAACTGTGAGAACGTGCTTGTGGTGGTGATACCGACGGGCAGCGTTGCCAACATTTTTTTCAAAAAAACTGGAACCTTTCTTGAAAAAAACTGGAAAAAACTGGGTGCTCGAAAAAAAACCCTTTTTCCCTTGTAATGTTTAAGTCAATGATTCAATGAACGTAGTTTTAAGGGAACACGTATGTTCTATACCCTTTACTGAAAATTTGAGTCGGTTTTTTGATATTATTGTCCAAATTAAAAAAAAATATTGAAACATTCAAATTTGATTGTAATTGTAATAGTTAGCCGAATTTTACTGTTTTGAAGGTTTCAATATACACATCCACAAAATCCTAAATTTAAAACCATTTGCTAAACTTGAGGATGCGCTTGAACCTTTTTTTAGATACCACTATGCAACAAGCTGAGAATTCAACAAATGTTCATCAAAATATTTGACACAATGTACTACCACCATTATGTTTGAGTTTTTAATTGAAATCGAATCAAAATGTACATTGCCGAACCGTTTTACCATCTTAAAGATGTTCCTTGCATGTCCCATATATAAATTACGCGAGGATGAAATTAAACAATCCTTGAAGGAGAGGCTTAAGCGCTCTTATTCGGTGAAAAATACTACTCCTAAGCCCACCTTCCTAAATCTGTGAAAAAATTCCCGAAAATTTGCAAAAAAAATCACAATATTTCCAAAAATCTGTCATCTGTGAAAAAGAATCTGTGATTAAAATTTGTGAAAAAATCTGTGACATTACAGAAAAATTTGTGAATATGGTAACCCTGACGACGTCACCAGCAAAATCAATACAGCCAATTAGAGCCATGGAAAGGAGACATCACAAGTGCTTGGCCGCTGGATGCCTAGACCTGTCGTCGTCGCCACCACCAGCGGTAGCAGTGATCAAATGCAGCACTCATCGCAACGCATTGTCAACATGCCTGATTGCTACTGGTATGATGTTACTTGTCTGGCAAAAGAGCAACAACTGATTCAAACAAGCACGCGGCACATTTATTTGTAACTTTCCGTGTTCGTTTGAGTCACTAAGGTGCTCCCTATAGACGGCTCTGCCGGGGATAGATTGACTGATGTGTGGGAGTTTTCACGTTTTCCGAGATCTATTCAATTTTGCTTGTTTTTCAATAATGTGTAACCAGACGGAAATCCGTTCATAAATGAAAAAGTTATTAGCGTTCAAAATAGTGACGCAAAAACGTGACATCGTTTGATTTTAGATTTTAGAATGACACCCTGTCCCAGGTAGTGCAGTAAGACATTTTCAATGTCAAATATATTGCGATTTCGATCAGTAGAATGGAAGATAATCGCATTTCAAACTTGGTAAAACTTCTCAACTGAAATTTTTGAAACGTGACCCCATATTGAAACGTTTTAAGTATTCTACTTAATAAAAACGAAGCAAAAATTCAAAAAGAGGCTCTAGGAGATTACTTGAAAAAGTACTAGAGATTTGATTTAATTTAATCAGCATCACTACAAATTTTTCTTCAAGCAAAAAAAATAATTTTGGGGAGGGGGTTTCAAAAATAGTTTAAATATCAAGTTGGAACGGTTTCCTAACAATTACGGATGAAGAAAAAGCGCTTTAATCAAATCTCACATTGAATCATCTAACCAATTTTATTCAGATTTGAGAAAAACGTGCTTTCTTTGCAATACAAATTGCATTGGATTGGCCAATTATAAAGACGATTACAAAGTTTCCTTCCCTCGTAATAAACTTGATCAGGAAAATTTTAAAAATGTCAGGAGTAGAGACTAAAATCACAGAAAATTGACTCCCATATTCGCACAAATAAGTAAAGTACAACATTTCAACGAATACCTGTGAAACACCAGCGCCGACCTACCAGCTTATCCCAACTAGAGGGATCTATGTCGGCCCTTTTGATATCTCTATCGACTTCGGATCGCCTTTAACATGACGTTTCAGGGATTGACTTCAAGCTCATGGCGGCGTAGTACATAGGCGAAGTGATCAGTAGTCGATGTTCACGAACCTATTTATACTTGGGCAATAACGAAAACCGTTAGTTTATATTATTTACGTTTATTTTAAACATAATTTCACTTCAAGTGTATACAAATGTTTTACAAGATTCTTCTTCAAAACAAATCTACTTTATATAGTTGACGATAAAATCTGAGTATTCACAATATTTACTAACCTTATTATAGTGTAAAGAGGATAAAATATTTATAAAATATTTACATTTGAAAACATGATTTCTGCATTCTTAATATAAAAAGATTCTTGTCTATTTCAGAAAAATCTAACTGCTTAAAATTAATACATGTTTTCAGTGCCAGTAAAATGGAGCATCCTTCGTGGTTTCAACGGCTAATCTATATCAGGCCTTGCAAAGAAATAAACTTGACAACTGTCGTAAACCGTAAAAATGCTTTCTCACGCGACGTTTGAGAACTGTTTACCGTAATAGATGAGGTTTACACTTAATTTTTATTTAGTGACTACTTCACATAGCTAGTGGTAAAAATAAAACTAATGTAATTCATTAGTTTTAGTAATCCACCATATATTTATTAATCATCTTAGGGTTTACTTACTAAGTATAAAACCGACACTGTCGAACTGTAATGTTAGCAGCTCTTCTGCTATAATAGTACAGTAGGCATTTAAAGTTAATTCGTTGTTGAAGATTATCTTTATATTAATTAGATATTGGATTTCGCATGTATTTTAACGAGGTTCAATTAACTATAACATAGATAACAGACGTTTAGGTCCGATTCGAAATGACATATGTAACTACCCTTTCCAATTACACGACCGAAAAATCACGTTTAGTAAACGTTTATAGGTGGCACAGTGATCAATGCAATGCAGCTGGTACGTCTCTGTCACACACGTTGTAAGGCACGAGTAGAGCTACAGATACAGCTCTTTCATAGCACAAGTGTTCATAGTAATAGATTAAAATATTTGATGTTATATTTATAATGATTTTTTCTATTCGCAGAATTTTTTTCATTCATTCATAACTTTCACGTAAGTTATATAACGGGTATTTATAGTTATTATTAAAGACATGTTCTGCCTAAAATCGCAAGTTAGTCACATGTAGATAGGGAATCGCATAGAACATGGGACTGACTTGTCATTAAGGGCAGTATTAGAACTATATTATTGTAGTCATTATCTAGCTGCTCTGAAAAGGAAAGATCGCGGTTCTTTCCATTGCTCTTTATAAAATTCTCAATTTCATTAAAACTGTATGCAAATATACTGTTATCTCAAAGCGCACAATTTGTCGACGAATGCTGTTATTGGTTCTTGTAGAAAGATTACCCAAATGCATTTTTTTCAGAATACACAGTGTATCCAAGTTATTTAAGTCCTATTTTTCGAGAAGGAACAAATAGCACTGCAATCGCTAATTCACCGGTATATGATTACAATGCAAATCAATTGAAAATATTTACCTAATCATTTCATTTATATCCAGTTTCTTGAACATATTAATCTACAACCTTAATTTACTCTACCCCTCAATTAATGGATTTCGTTGTTTTTCGTTTCATTCACTGAAATCGATTTTGCTGGTGTTTCATTTGTCGTTTTTGTAAATTGGTCAATACATCTCAAATTATAATCGGAGTTGTTCTTGGTACGGAAGTAACATGCCATTGACAAAAGAGCCAGCGTTGTAACGCAAATTAGTAGCGAACCATACTTAAAAGAAAGCTGAATGGCATTAGCACTGAATGTGCTATGATATATCATGTTGCGTAATTCTTCGGATATCACGCCAGGAACAACTTCTAGCCAAACGACTGGCAGTATATGGTCTTCATCAAATTTTTCCAGCCCTGAAAAAAAGGTAATATTAGTATAAGTGCCTTAATAAGTTCCCGATATTGCAAATTTTACCCCAAATAAACTCACTGCAAAATAATTTTGTCACACGAAAATATGCTCACACCGTATCTACCATAGATTGGTTGTTGCGGTGACTAAAAAAAATAACATTGAACTCCCTCTCTAGGATTATGCATAAGATGTTCGGTTTGTTTATTTGCTGTTTCCCGTGCAGTTAGGCGTGAGCATATTTATATTTGCTGCTTTGAAATTGTGCACGAAAATCTATCTACAGACGAAACGGGCAATAAATAAATCTAAAATCTTTATTTTTTATTTTTTTATCTGTCCGTCTTTCTTAAAAAAACGATTTTAATCCACCTAACAGTGTGATGAGACATTTCTTATAACTCTTATCACTCTCTTCGGATATTATATCGTTTGAGAACATTTAGAACATGATGCTTCACGATGTTTTGATAACACATACTACATGGGATAGTGGCAGGACTCAGAGAATCGCTCAAATCAGCATAGGACAACATCAGTGCTAGAAATCTCAAACCAAATCAATGGGAAAGCGAAAAAATGGCCCATAAAATAAAATATCTAAATTGTGGGGGGAAAACTGATTTTTCCTAAAGGGGTTATATATTGTACTGAGCCAAAAAAATCGAATTTTTTATTTTTTAATCGATTTGAAGTTTATACTTTACTCAAATTTCCAACGCGACTGAGAACTAAGAAATCAACGCTTTTTCTTGAAAAGGGCGATACTAGCAGTGATACCATTCAAAGAAAATCAAAAGTGAATATTTCCAGACTTGGTTTTATTTCCTATTTAAGAACTATTGTGTTTTTTACATCCTAGATTGCATGATTCAGTGATCGAAACCCAAAACTTCATAAAGTATTTGAAATTATTAAATTAAAATTTGTTTTTGCTATTGAAATTGACAAAATGATAGTATCGCCCCTTTGGCGATTGTTTACTTTTTCGGTTCCACCTATCAGCATTGAAGTATCACGCTTACGTTTTTTTAACTACCATTCTACACCACCGATTTTGTCCGTGTTTTTTCAATAGCGATCATTGTTACTATTTACAGCTGGTATCAGCTTAATAATCCTAAAAAAATACGAAAATAACAGTTTCGCCTCTAAACTGCTAGCAAAAAAAGTATCGCCCAGTTTGCTTGCATGTAGCGTGGAGGGCGAAACTTTAAATAAACAAACAAAAATACAGTTTCGCCCGTTGTATTTTTTGCTGTAGTTTAAGAAAGCAATACCGTAGAATCAAAATTTTTAGGTTAATTTTTTGCGTTTCAAAGCCCTCATTCGCATGTATGACAAAAGCCTTATGTTTACATTTGTAAGTATCGCCCTTTTCACAAAAAAGCGTTGAAATGAAATCGCAGCTCCTTATATCACGCTATCTCTGAAGTGAATGCGTGCATAGTTCCAAATTTCACTTCGACATCGACTTTTTCTAAAGGTGACTTCCCAGTAGTATCCTTGATTTGAATTATTATCGCTAATCCTAATGCCAAAGAACAAATAAAAACATCTCGAAAACGAATCGTTTGGGAAAATCATCTTCATTACTGGAATTTTCATTTTCACGAATCTTTTCGATAACCTTCCGAGCTATCTGCGCGGCGAGTTAAATCTGTAAAGAATACTAAAAATTAACTTCTATTCCATAATTTTCAGTTCAGCAATTCGAGAGATCGTGCTCACCGCAAGCCATGAAAAATAGACTACGTTGTGAAGCGATGGTCACTATTTATTAACAAATCACGGTTAAATAAAAAAATTAAACTATTAAAAAATTTCAAATAGTTTATAATTTTCACAAACTTATTAGGGAAAATTATTTAATAAGCATTCATAATATTGTATAGGAAAAAGCTGAAAATTTCAGTATTTTCTCTATCTGCAACATATAAACCCTTAAGTATACCAATTAATCGGTATATGAATTGGAATAGGTTCGCCAAATTTTGGAAGAAGTCTATAAAATAACCCCTTGAAAGCTACCTAAAAAATGAAATGTACCTATTAATGTGAAACACAGTGAATAATACATATAATAAAGACCCATTTTTATCAATCTCATGGTGTATTTTAGGCTGACAAAATGGGGACATTGACTAAATCGGGCATTTTTTCTTTATAATAAACTGAAGCTGTTAAAATATTCTTCCCGTCCCTTGATGTAGTCTGACAACTATTTTTGATTATGATGAACTTTTTATTTTTGCATATTTCCATCGTCATGATAAGGAAAACATGCTCAAGAAAGGATTTACTCGAATTCAGTCTTGTTCGTCTGCTAGAGCCCATCAAACATATGTTCATATTTGGCTGATAAAATCGGGGTTTTAATGTATTATAATAGATATTCAGCATTCGAAGAAGTTTCTTGTGAACGAGTGTAGAACGACTTTCTTTCTACTTACTTGAAGTCAGCGGCGTAGTCACAAATTCGGTTTGGTGAAAATCGATCATACTGTCCAAACGGCATAATTCCAAAACCGTAATTTTTGAAGATTTAAAATTATGCAGAATTATTTAATAAGCATTCATAATATTGTATAGGAAAAAGCTGAAAATTTCAGTATTTTCTCTATCTGCAACATATAAACCCTTAAGTATACCAATTAATCGGTATATGAATTGGAATAGGTTCGCCAAATTTTGGAAGAAGTCTATAAAATAACCCCTTGAAAGCTACCTAAAAAATGAAATGTACCTATTAATGTGAAACACAGTGAATAATACATATAATAAAGACCCATTTTTATCAATCTCATGGTGTATTTTAGGCTGACAAAATGGGGACATTGACTAAATCGGGCATTTTTTCTTTATAATAAACTGAAGCTGTTAAAATATTCTTCCCGTCCCTTGATGTAGTCTGACAACTATTTTTGATTATGATGAACTTTTTATTTTTGCATATTTCCATCGTCATGATAAGGAAAACATGCTCAAGAAAGGATTTACTCGAATTCAGTCTAGTTCGTCTGCTAGAGCCCATCAAACATATGTTCATATTTGGCTGATAAAATCGGGGTTTTAATGTATTATAATAGATATTCAGCATTCGAAGAAGTTTCTTGTGAACGAGTGTAGAACGACTTTCTTTCTACTTACTTGAAGTCAGCGGCGTAGTTACAAATTCGGTTTGGTGAAAATCGATCATACTGTCCAAACGGCATAATTCCAAAACCGTAATTTTTGAAGATTTAAAATTATGCAGAATTATTTAATAAGCATTCATAATATTGTATAGGAAAAAGCTGAAAATTTCAGTATTTTCTCTATCTGCAACATATAAACCCTTAAGTATACCAATTAATCGGTATATGAATTGGAATAGGTTCGCCAAATTTTGGAAGAAGTCTATAAAATAACCCCTTGAAAGCTACCTAAAAAATGAAATGTACCTATTAATGTGAAACACAGTGAATAATACATATAATAAAGACCCATTTTTATCAATCTCATGGTGTATTTTAGGCTGACAAAATGGGGACATTGACTAAATCGGGCATTTTTTCTTTATAATAAACTGAAGCTGTTAAAATATTCTTCCCGTCCCTTGATGTAGTCTGACAACTATTTTTGATTATGATGAACTTTTTATTTTTGCATATTTCCATCGTCATGATAAGGAAAACATGCTCAAGAAAGGATTTACTCGAATTCAGTCTAGTTCGTCTGCTAGAGCCCATCAAACATATGTTCATATTTGGCTGATAAAATCGGGGTTTTAATGTATTATAATAGATATTCAGCATTCGAAGAAGTTTCTTGTGAACGAGTGTAGAACGACTTTCTTTCTACTTACTTGAAGTCAGCGGCGTAGTTACAAATTCGGTTTGGTGAAAATCGATCATACTGTCCAAACGGCATAATTCCAAAACCGTAATTTTTGAAGATTTAAAATTATGCAGAATTTATTTTTCAGAAAATAGTAACAGAGTTCGTGTCTTTAGCGAATTTGTTGAGACTTTATTGTAGTCATGAATATTAACCTGAGAAAATTCACCATAAATACTTCTAGGACGATATACAGTCAAAATTATTTTATCAAATGATGCGCTGTTTAACGTTTGTAAAACTCATCGAAGATACTAAACCTCCTAAATTGGCGGTTTCAAAATGATGCTATCTTGACCTTAAATTACTGTTTTTAAACATTTGACCTATACATATAATTGGTCATACAACAAAAATCAAATGCTCATCAAAATCGATCAGAACCTTCTAGAGTCGAATGGAAATCGTCATTTTTCATAAATTTCTCTCTACATTCGGAAAGTGTTATTCTCGTTATTAATCATATTACGTTTTCATCTCAACTCGACGCATTCCCAAAATAAAAACCTGTTTTAATCCACCTAGTGGTGCAATTGTGCTTGTCTCATTTGTCCAGACTACGATTCCATGGCTGGTTATGTTCAATACAATGGTGGAAATGAATATTACATGTTCAGTACGATTTGCACATACATACAATGGATCGACAGCCACGATCTTGAGATACTATGTGATACTGAAACATCGTTTGAAACCAGCGGCGGATCATGGAGAAAGATCCGGGAGGTCCAGGTCCTGCCGAAAATTTTCAACTTGTTAAGAAATTTTAAACTAGTTTTAATTTTAAAGTAGCAACCCCTCACTGCATACTCCCTCCGGGCCGGTATAATTGACGATTTTTAGAGTGATTGCATAACCTTTCTATATGAAAAAGGCAAAAATGTACCAAAGTCCAAAAAAGTCAATTTTTGTCAAACATCAATGTTTCATGCATTTTAAAGTCATTTGGCATGAAAAATACAAATTTGATTTTGAAAATTTTTCATTTCAATTTATATGGGAATTTGCTATGTGATTGCACTCTTCAACTCGTAACTTCGGAACCGGAAGTCCAATCAATAAAAAAAATCAATAACAGCCGATGGAAAGGTTGTACCTTTCATTTGAGACTAACTTTGTGCAAATCGGTCCAACCATCTCTGAGAAACAGAGGTCACATTTTTTTCCACATACACACATACATACACACAAAGACATTTTCCGATCTCGACGAACTCAGTCGATTGGCATATGACACTCGGCCCTCCGGGTCGGGATTAGATTGACGAATTTTAGAGTGAATGAGAAAGGCAAAAACATTTTTAGCAAATGTTGAAAGTTATGCATTTTTTTGGTTAGCAGTTCTATGTTTCATAGACATTAAATCAATTTTAACTTCGCTTCCTATTAAATAAAGACTCTTATTACAGTACGTCTTTACAAAAGCGAGATCAATTTGAAAAGAAATCTGAGGATTATGATTGATTACAGAGCTCTGGAATTTTCTATTGGAATGTTTTCAGGCAGGAATTTGATATTGATGCTATTAGACAACTGTGAAATCAAGACCAATAGATCAGTTACATATCAGGACCCTATTCCGATAATTTATCAAAAGTCCTCATGATATTTACAACAACAGGATATCAATCTACGGATCATATAATTGTTATTGTAATATTGAATTAAATCAGTCTGCATCAATAAATTTTCAAGTTCAATCCAATTTTTTTTTGGGTGTGGTGGAAGGGGGGGGGGGGGGTGGTGGGCGTTGTATGGTGTTAAACCCTAAAACCTTCTCTTGGCTACGCCGTTGCTTGGAGTTATTTATTTCGCTTTTCATTTTCCGATATGTTTCAGATCGATCCGATGGTTATAAGTTAGGAAAATTGCAGTCAGAAGGTTCGCACAAATGAACATTTTTGCACTGATAAGTTATCAAGTTCCTTCCAGACAACTTGGAAGTGTTCGGTGATTATTTCTAGCGGTTGTAGATAGAAAAATGAAATACAAAATTCATTTTATCCCAATAATGTTTGGCTTATTTCAATGGATTATTACTATATTGAACAATAAATAGGCGACAAAGAGTAATCCACAAACAACAAGCCATAACTTTTAAAGTATTCAAAATAGATATTTGAAGTCTTCAGTAAAGTTATTCGCAACAGTAAGAGCTACAAATTTGCTGAAGACATCATTTCGATATAATCACTTCCAAGAAAATTTGTGAAAATATCTCACACATAGGGGGAATTAATCAGCAAAAGCACAATACCAAAAGAAAGGGCATATTGCCTCCATTAAATTCTCTGAAGATACTATTGACCTAAAATAAGCCGTTTTGGCGTTAATAATAGATTACATGTTTTTGGTCATATTTCTGGCAATGGGAAATGATAAAAATCTTTCGTCCACATTCAATGTTAAATATCTCTTTTGATAATAGTCTGATTTCAACAATCTATAGCTTGTTCGAAAGGTATTCGTTAAAGCTGTCTAAATTGTTAATCTATAATGTCAATTTCGGCAGATAATTAAAAAAAAACTGCAAAAACGCCATTTTTACGCATTCAAACATTCATATCTTGGAAACTAAACATCAGAATCAAAAACAAAGTAATAGCGTAATAACTTACTGTTTTTTAGTTCTTTCATTTAAAATTGGTTTGGATAAGATCGGTTCAGCCATTGCTGAGAAACACGAATAAGAATTTGTCCGTTACATACACACACGCACACACACACACCGACATTGTCCCAAATCGTCGAGCTGAGTCTATTGGTATATAAGACTCGGCCCTCCGGGCCTCGGAAAAAATCTTAAAAGTTTGAGCGAATTCTATACATTTTTTTTATAAGAAATGTAAAAATGTACCTACTTCTTCAGGTACACTTCAAGAAAACACATCCAAACGTATTAATCCGATTCAAAATAGATTAACAACTTCTTCCACCTCTGTCACACCATCCTACAATGGTGTGTCATCTTATGCTTCAGTGACAGGTAACAAGGCCAAACTAATGGCTACCGTTACCACGCCTACAAACTCGTTTGCCCCCAATGCTTCCTATAGTCCAATGGACCAAGGTAGCATAACGGAAGGAAAATTAATATACTTGCAAGACTCTATGTTACCTATGATGATTGTCATGTTAAATTCTACCTCCATGTTTGAAGCTTTTCAAGCGGGGTGGGAATTTGCTAACAAAATTGTAATGAAATTAAAGTTTAACAATGACTTTAAATAATCATTTAAATTTATTAAATTGGAATGCTCGTTCATTAAAAACGTGCGAAGACAAATTTTTCAACTTCTTGAGGATACATAATGTGCATATAGCCGTTGTGACCGAAACTTTTTTAAAACCAAATATTAAATTGAAGAGTAACTCTAATTTTGTTATTCATCGATTTGATCGAATTGTTGGATTCGGCGGAGGAATCGCAATAGCGGTTAATCGCAGGCTTTAACATTCCGTTACGCCGTCTCTTGACACCAAGGTGATCGAGAGTTTGGGTATCGAAGTTGAAACTGATCTTGGTATCATTTTTATTGCTGCAGCCAGGGCCGCAGAGAGAAAATACGGGCCCGGGGGATCCAACGTACGGGCCTCCACCACTGTGTACAGTACAAAAAAGTTAATGTTTGAAATTCATTACTGTGGGAGTTTTTTTTAAATACCTTTTCGACAGTTTTGGTGACTTTGAAAAGCGTCATTTTTGTCAAAAATATTTATAAAAGTACGGAAATGGAAAGATTAAAAATGTAGTTATTACAAAAATTAAAAATATCTAAACGGCGATCAACGGCAAAAGATAAAAGAAAAACAATAGGAAAACTAAACATTAAAAAATGTAAAAAAGAGCTACAAACAACAAAATCAACCAAATAAACAAATTAATGTCAAAAATGTTTAATCTAGAAAAACCAAAATAAAACCTATAAAAATTTGATAAAAGAAAACACGAAACTAGAAAAAACATATTCGAACATTATTGAACAAATGTTGAAAATAATGAAAAATCGATAAGAAAGTAGAAAAAAATTCAAGAGTAAATAAAAATGAAAGAAAAACTACTAAAAAGAATACAAACACTAATATAACAAATGCATAAAACTGAAAAACTCGATAAATCAAGAATAATAAAATTTATTTAACATTTAAAACAAGACATATTTAAAGCAATAGAAAAAGTAAATAGAACGTTAAGAATGCATAAAATTACAGGAGTGTATATAAAAGACAAGAATAAAATAACCATAGAGAAATTAAAATAAATGGACGAACCGGAAAATTTTGAAAAAACTGGAAAAGTGGAATGATAAAAAGACAAAAAGTAAAGAAAATTGGATAATGAACAAAAACGGAGCAAACAGACAAAATGAAAAACTAAGATAGTAGGAAAAAGCCAACATGGTATACTATAGAAACACAAAAAATGGAGAAATTAACACTAAGAAAATGAATAAAATGGATTAAATTATTTAAAGAATAGAAAAACACTAGCAATGAAATTTGAAATAAATTAAAATAACGAACTAAATGTAAAATCAAGGAAAAGTGCGCATAGTGCTAAAAAGAGATCAAATGTTTTTTAGGAAAATAAAAAAAAAATCAATATAAACGTTCAAGAAAATGGTCAACAGAAAAAGTACTTTCAAAATAGGTTAAATGGAAACAATAAAGAAATAACAATAACGAATAAAATCTTAAGAAAAAGGTATAAGAAATAAATAAAATTATATTAAACGATCAGTGGGAAAAAATAAAACTACGAAAAACGAAAAGTTAAAAACATAAGGAAGAAAATAGGAGAAAGGTATAAAATTAAACAATAAGACAAATTGGAATGAATTTGAATAAGTAAAATTGCTTATGAAAATGCAAAAAATACGAAAAAAACGGAAATAGAAAAAGCTATGATAAGAATAAATGTAGTAAATAGACAAATTCTAAAAATTGGATGGAATGAAAAAAGAAACAAATAAAAAAGCAGGGTATTAAAATATGAAACAATAAGAAAAATGAAATAAAGAAAGCAGAATTTTCTCGAAAAATTGTGAATAAAATGAAATAACAGAGAAGAAACTATAAATTAAAGTAAGTGATAGTGATAGCAATAGAAAAAAGCAAAAGTAAGGAACGTAAAAAGATGGATAAAATAAAAGAATGGAAATAGATAAAAAAGGCCGAATCTTACAATTGTAGAAATACAAAGACAATCAACAACTTGAAAAAAAAGAAATGAAATTTTAACAAAATAAAAAAAAATCCATGTAAAAATTTAAAAAATGAGAAACATGGATCAAATTTCAAATAAGGGTTGGGGTTGGATTTTACGCTATGCTGGTTTCGAAAACATTCATAATCCTATAAAAACATGAATTATTCTTTATTTGTGTTGGTGTGTTAGCACACCTTAAAATATTTTACAAGAATGTTGTAACTGATTTCTAGTAAATAGTTCAAAAATAAAAATAAAATCGTTACGTTCAGGAAGCGACGTTCAAAATCTCATGCTCGCTCCTCCAAAACGAAAAGATTTTGTATGCGGATTTAACTTGCTACATTAGTTAGCTAATCTTGCTAACTAGTTGATTTAGTTTGGTAGCAGAGTTAAATTTTCTCTTCGAAATCAATCAAACACAGTTTAGTAATTTAGTTGAACGTATGCTTCTTAGAATAATTGGCAGCTGTAAGATTGTGAACTGAGAGATCATCTCTTCATGCTCCATGACATATAAAATTCAAAACAAAACTATTAACACGCCATTTGCTGTTATAATGAAAATGTTGATAAAAGGCCGTATTTGAAAGAATTATAAAACGTATTTATCTTTTTTCCATTCCTGGCCGCTTTGTAAGAAAATCTCCGAAAAAAGCTACATCATTTGACTACGACCCCTAGACAAAAATGTTTCGGTATCATCTCGTATCTGAATATGATTTTTTATGGATTATGTAACAATGAACGGCAAACAAAATATATTAAATTTTAAATTTAAATTTTTGGATTATTTCGAATTATTTAGATATATCAAGAGTTATTGATGACTCATTTGACCAATTGAGCTCTCAAATAGAGGTAGGGTTACCGCCTCTAGTAGTACTTTCATCAGTAGAGTTTTACTGTGCAGGGGATAGACTTCAAGAGACACATGGGTATCAATTACAATTTCGAATTAAAGTGATCACTCGACAGAAGTTTGGAGCGCTTCCATTGCTTTTTATTGTAAAAACGCTTAAAAACAAATAAATATGCACTGTTTTATTTCTTATGCAGCTCGTAGCACTAGGAGGAAAAATATCTTATTTTCTTCACATTCACCGTAGAGTGTAATGTTTTGCTAAAGCACTCCACCTTTCTGTGCCGTTCACATTTAGTTGTATGTTTTTGCATTTGTTAACAGTTTTGTCGATTTATGTAGTTGGGTGTAGTACTTCGCTCTCCTTCATTCCCACAAAGAATCTAAAAGCACTAGCCACTCTCGCTGTGAAGGATAACCTGAGCGAGCTTTGCTCTGCTCCTCAATAAACAAACACGGGTTGTGAAATCACACTTCAGTTTCTTTCGAGAATCTTTGTGAGGAACAATGATCCATTGAACCGAAGGTTCAATGGGTTAAAGTAAACCCAAATGGCACTTTTATATTAATTTTTGTCAATACCAAGAGGGGCCCTCCTTAACAATTAGGGCCTGCAACCCGATGATGATGTTTATGAGGACTGTGTGCTGGACGATTCCTGGTAAAGAAAAGGGCAACGCAAAATAGCAAAATAATCCAATGGATTCTTCCGGGCGAATTCTGATTTACCTGAACGAAGACACGAAATTCGTCTCCAAAAACCGGTGTGGCAACCCTAAGCAGAGTTTTTTTTTCAATAATTACTTTCGATACTAATCCAACGCTTTCGAAGATTGGAAATTCAATAAATCAAAAAAATAGAGGGTTGTCTACAAGACACGACTACTTGTTACTTGTTGTTACTTTTATTGTTATTGTTCACTGATAAAGATACAGAATTGATTTATAAACAAGCACAGATTTAAGACAAGCTAATAAAAGGGATTTTTGCATAATGTATGAATATTTGTTTATGTTATGATTCACTGGTAACCCAAGTAACAATTGAAGTTTTATAGCACGCTACAAGTGCAATATAAGTTTTATGAGTGGCTATAAAACAACCTTAAAACCTAATTTGTTACTAGGGAATTGTACAGAATTAACAAGCGCACAATTAATACAAATTAATTAAAGGATTTTTCTAATTGAATTCTTTTTCCATTATGTATTCGTCCTAATAAGGACTGTTTGCTGATAACTATGTTTTGTGATACGGGACGAGAATCCCTTGAAACGATTCGAACCTTGCCGGCGATTCGCTTCTGCTACGTATACACACGAACATTTTCCTTTCGCAGCTCATGTCAAATAAGCACTGAAACAAGGTGATCTCTTTAATCAACTTTTTGGTGCAGATAGAAGACCATCCTTTTGTACGACAAATAAAAATATTTTCATCATTCTTTTTGGGGTGGCTTTCGCTCAGTGGCATAGTTGCCACGTTTATTCATTTTGCAAAAGACTTCTAGTTTGTAAATTATTAATTTGAATAATTTTTGCTTATATTATAATTTACTGGTAATGATACAGAATCGACAAGCACAAATTTAATACAAATTAATAAACGGAATTTTCTTCATCAATTCTTTTTCCATTATATATTCGTCCTAATAAGGACGATTTGCCAATAACTGTTTTGTGATACAGGACAAGAATCCTATGAAACGATTTGAGACTTGCCTATACGACTAAACGCACTGCATAAACCAGCAATTCGCCATTTGTTCCGCCATCGTCGCTTGGAAATGCGAGCAAAATCCTTCCAGCACACAGAAACGCTCCCCTTCCATGGCTCGTATCAAATGAAAGATGTATCTGAGATCCTACCAGCCGCAGTAGCAATAACCTACCTTGTTCCATCAGCAGAGTAGGTATGGCAGTGAATTAATTCGGTCAGAAACATTCCTTTTATGTCATGCGATGAAATGTGTAAGACGTTTATGAGTGTCGAGATGAGGTCTGTGTTAGGGAAAGAGTTGCGCAAATTTATGAAAATTGTATATGTTTTCCCTGCGGATTTACGGATTTTTGAATAGTGTGCTAATAAAACACACAGATAAATTTGATAACAATTTTTTACTGGCAATTTTCTAAATCGATTGGTGTCCGAATCATGAAAATCTTTCAACAATTAATAAAATGTGAGTGAAAACTTGGTATGTCTTCTTACATTTTTCCAAAGCATTTCCAATAATACGGATTTTTCAATAGTGTACAGTTGAAATACCAATTTAAAGTTGCAATCAATTTTCAAGTTGGACTTCTCTGAATCGATTGGTATGTAAATGATACAATTCCATCAACAATTAACAACGCTGCAGTCGTTTAAAATTATGCCACATTTTCGCGACGCGGATCGAATTTTAGATTTTAGCTATACACCTAGTCTCAGCCCCATATAGTGGAGTAAAGCATTTTCAATGCTAAAAATCGATTTCATATTGGCGAAATTTGAAGACAACCGCATGACTTCTAATCAAACCATTTAATTGTTTAACCCTTACAAGTCTGATCATATTTTTGTTTCGATTATAGACATTTTAATCTTGTTTCGATGCGAGAATTAGGTTGGTATAAATATAGTTGATATCAAATATGCAGTAGTTTAGAATTTTCGCTATTCTAGTTACCTCATACACAAGATATTGAATTTTCAATTGCATTCTCAAATAAATTTTTGTCGAAAAAGTATTTGCCAAAATTTTAGTTTCTGTTAAAAATCCGGGCCCCCTTCAAAACTCCGGGCCCGGGGGGAAACACCCCGGCCCCCCCCCCCTCTCGGCAGCCCTGGCTGCAGCCTATTTACCTTTTCTGTGCACTGGCGAGCAAATTAATTTTTTGAAGGAAGACTTACAACAACTTATAAGAAATCGGTCGAAATTCTTCATAATCAGTGATTTTAATGCCAAACACCGAGCCTGGAATAATGCTCAAAACAATTCCAACGGTAAACTACTTTTTAATGATTGCTCTGCTGGTTATTATTCAATTTTGTTCCCGAATGGT
Organism: Topomyia yanbarensis; assembly: GCF_030247195.1. Classification (NCBI taxonomy): domain Eukaryota; kingdom Metazoa; phylum Arthropoda; class Insecta; order Diptera; family Culicidae; genus Topomyia; species Topomyia yanbarensis. The sequence goes on from NC_080672.1 coordinate 246,617,074, forward strand.
CCTACGTGCTATTCCTCTGTAAGGAATCCATCAACAATTTTGTTTTGACAGATCAGTCACCTTTGTAGCGAATTGATTACATATGCTGACTTTGATTATGATCATCTTCCAGTAACTTTTTCACTTTCTCAAGAAGCTGTTTCCAATCCCATTAGCTCGGTGTTCAATTATCACAAAGCGAATTGGGAAAGGTTCAAAACATATATTGAGAATAATTTTAATCGTGACCTTGATTTACAAAATAAAGCTGACATTGATACGGCATTACAAAATTTAAGTAATTCTATAGTTGATGCTAGAAATTTATCAGTACCAACAACACAGAAAAAATTTAATACTCCTATTATTGACGACGATCTTCAATTTCGGATTCGCTTGAAGAATGTTCGAAGACGTCAATATCAACGTTCTCGTGATCCTGCTATGAAATGTATCTATCAGGATCTACAAAAAGAAATTAAGTATATATTCACACTCTTAAGAAATGAAAATTTCGCGAAAGAGGTTGAACAAATCAAGCCAAATTCTAAACCTTTCTGGAAACTTTCGAAGGTTCTTAAGAAACCTCAGAAACCAATTCCAGGTTTGAAGAAAGGTGACCACATACTTCTAACAAACGAAGAAAAACCTCAAAAACTTGCTCAGCAGTTTGAAAGCGTCCATAGTTTTAATCTCAACGTTGTGAGTCCTATTGAAACCGAAGTCTTACAAAAATATGAAAACGTTTCAAATCAAGTATTGTCTCTAGACGATATTGTTGAAACAAACTATGATGAGATCAAATCCATCATGCAAAAGTTGAAAAATATGAAAGCTCCAGGTTATGATGGAATTTTCAACATTCATCTTAAAAACCTTCCCGAAATCACCCTGAGATACTTGGTCAAATTATTCAACACATGTTTTGAATTAGCATACTTCCCTGAAAGATGGAAAAATGCCAAGATTATTCCTATTTTGAAGCCAGATAAAAATCCAGCAGAAGCATCTAGCTATCGACCAATTAGCTTACTCTATTCTATTAGTAAATTATTTGAAAAAAATCATCCTAACTAGAATGATGTCACATATCAATGAGAATTATATTTTTCTTCCTGAGCAGTTTGGATTTCGAATTGGACATTCAACTACTCATCAACTTGTGAGATGAGTTGCTCTTCTAGACACCGAAAAAGCTTTCGACAGTGTTTGGCACAAAGGTTTAATTGCCAAAATGTGGGATTTCAATTTTCCAATTTACATAATAAAGATAATTAAAAATTATCTTACTAACCGTACCCTACAGGTTTCTTATCAGAATTGTAAATCTAATAAGCTACCCGTTAAAGCAGGCGTCCCTCAAGGATCAAGCGTCGCACCAATACTATATAATATTTTTACCTCTGATCTACCTACAGGCTGTAAAAAGTCACTTTTTAGCGATGATACTAGCATCTCAGCCACTGGTAGGAGTCTTCGTATTATCTGCAGTCGACTGCAACGAAGCTTGAACATTTTCAATGATTACCTGAAAAAATGGAAAATTTCCACTAATGCGGCAAAAACACAATTGATTGTGCTTCTTCTCTTACACCACATAATAACCATATTATTAAATTTAATGGTTTGAATTTAACGTGGTCAGATCAAGTTAAATACTTGGGTTTGATTTACGATTAAAAACTTACTTTTAAGGATCACATTGAAGGAATCCAAACAAAATGCAACAAATATATAAAATGTTTATACCATCTTATAAATAGGAATTCTAGGCTCTGCCTAAAGAACGAACTATTAATTTATAAAGAAATATTTAGACCAGCAATGCTATAAGCAGTGTCAATCTGGGCAAGTTGTTGTTCTACTATGAAGAAAGCGCTTCAAAGGATTCAGAATAAAATTCTGAAAATGATTTTGAAGCGTCCTCCCTGATTAAGTTGAAATGAATTGCACAGACTCGCAAACATAGAAACATTAGAAATTATGACGAACAGTATTATAAGCAACTTCCGGGTCATTCGTTTTCGAGCTCTCCATCGAGACAAAGGTTTTGTTTTATAGTCCGTAGTGCTGTGTGTGGTGATAAAGAATAGTTTTAATCCGCTTTCAAGGTTATTTTGCCAGTCCGGTTCGGTCCTCAGCCTTTTGTTCGCGTGTGAGGATTAAACAATAGCCAGCTGTATAATCTGGATCGGTTCGTCGTTGGACACCAGTTTAAAGCTAAGTGGTTTTTGTCTTTTGTAACACATTTATTGCTTTCTTCCGTCTGCGCGGGCGCTGACCCCGTGCGTTGACGTTTTCTATGGTTCCCTCTCCGGATGGTCAAATGGAAGTTGAATCGGGTTCAACTTCTAAGGCTCCCCCCGGCCCAAATGCTATCCAGAACTCTCAACTGGTCCATTTGTGGTCTTCTTTCGGCCCAAGACTAAATCACTGAATCTTCTTCAGATTTCTAAAGACCTGACAGAACGGTGAGCACTTTACGCGAGATTATAACGCGTATATTCCAGCTGTAAAAGTACAATCCGAAGGCGTCGTCACCGATGAGAGTTTGACATGCGAGGATCTGCTGAAGTGAAAATACTTAAGTGCAAACGTTTGCACTCAGTAGTAGTTGCGGGGGATGGTTAAAAAACGTACCCCCAATCAAACTCTTATCGGGTGACCTTCGCTGGTACCGCTTTGCCAAATTTCGTCCTCTTGCACAAGGTTCGTCTGCCTGTGCGTCTGTTTGTACCGCGGGTCATGAATTGCACAAAGTGTAAACAATTGGGTCACACAGCCACTCATTGTAACAATAAGGCCCGCTGTGGAAAATGCGGGGAGAATCATCTAGATGATTCGTGCAATAAGCAAGCCGAAAAGTGGCCTTATTGTGCGGAGAGTCTGCATGATATTTCGGCATGTCCCGCGCACAAACTACGCGGGGATAAACTGAAACGTTCCCTTGCGGGACGATCCAAACATTCTTTCGCAGAAATGTTAAAGAATGCTACGCCACCATCCTCAACAAACATCTATACTCACTTGCCTCCTGACGAGGGCGAGGCTGGTAACCCACAAGAGGGAACATCTACTAGGGTGCCTAGAAGTTATAGGAAGAGGAGGAACATTTCCTCTCCTAAAGTTCCTTGTAAAGGCCAGAAGGTGTCCCTTGACGGGGATCCGAAAGTTACATCTATTGGAAGTGTTGCAACCAAACCGAAGCAATTAGCTCCTGGTCTCGGAGGATTAAGCTCAGAGAAGGAGTTCCCAGCACTTCCAGGAACATCAAAAATCCCAAGTGTTCCTTTGTTTCAGTTCGAAAGTAACCACAGCACTGGAATTATAAAACTCTCGGACATAGTGGACTGGATAATAAAAACTTTCAATATTACTGATCCTATTAAAAGTCTTATGTAAGCTTTTCTCCCTACAGTGAGAAGATTTTTGAAGCAGTTGACTGCTAAATGGCCCCTCCTCTCAGCAATTGTATCCTTCGATGGCTAACTCATCGAACGAGGTCACGGATTTGATCACTGTTCTACAGTGGAATTGCAGAAGTATCATCCCGAAAATCGATTCCTTCAAAATTTTAATAAATAATTTGAGTTGCGATGCATTTGCATTATGTGAAACTTGGTTAACTTCCGATATAGATCTCAACTTCCACGACTTTAATATTATTCTCCTGGATCGAGACACCCCTTATGAAGGAGTGCTTTTGGGGATCAAAAAGTGCTATTCCTTCTACAGAATTAACCTTCCCTCGATAACAGGTATTGAAGTTGTCGCTTGTCAAGTAACAACCAAAGGCAAAAGCCTTTGCATAGCTTCCATATATATATTCCCCCCAACACCACGGTTGGGCACCGACGGCTATAGGACATCTTAGAATCCCTGCCAGCACCGCGACTAGTTTTAGGAGACTTTAACTCTCACGGTACAGCATGGGGTTGCCTCTATGATGATAACCGGTCTTCCTTAATTCACGATCTTTGCAATAACTTCAATTTGACAATTTTAAACACGGGTGAAACGACACGGATTCCTGCTCCTCCAGCGCGCCCGAGCGCCTTAGACTTGTTCCTTTGCTCAACATCGCTGCGATTAAATTGCACGTGGAACGTATTTCCTGATCCCCACGGCAGCGACCATCTGCCGATCGTAGTCTCAATCAATAACGGTTCAAGGCCATTGAAATCAATCAATATTTCGTATGACCTCACACGAAATATCTATTGGAAGAGCTATGCCGCCGCGATATCCGACAACATCGAATCTACCGAAGAACTTCCTCCGGAGGAAGAGTACAGCTTTTTGGCTGGCTTGATTCTCGACAGCGCGAATCAAGCTCAGACTAAGCCAGTACCCGGCGCGAACATACAAAAACACTCTCCTAATCCGTGGTGGGACAAAGAGTGCTCAGACGTGTACGCGGAGAAGGCCGCCGCGTATAAGACCTTCCGGGACGACGGGTTACCCGCTAGCTATCGACAATATGCGACGTTAGAAACGCGAATGAAGAGTTTGATGAAAGCCAAGAAACGTAGTTACTGGCGCCGGTTCGTTGACGGACTAACGAGAGAAACATCGATGAGCACTCTTTGGGGCACGGCCCGGCGTTTGCGAAACCGAAACTGTACTAACGAGAGTGCAGAATATTCAAACCGTTGGATATTCGATTTCGCCAAGAAGGTTTGTCCGGATTTCGCCCCAGCACAGAAGATTTACCGCGCCGCATCTCCTCACGATAGCGCGAACGAAACACCTTTTTCGATGGTGGAGTTCTCACTTGCTCTCTTGTCGTGTAACAATAAAGCTCCAGGTCCAGACAGAATCAAATTCAACTTGTTGAAGAATCTGCCAGACTCTGCCAAGAGACGCTTGTTGAACTTATTTAATAAGTTTCTTGAGACTAACATTGTCCCACTCGATTGGAGACAAGTGAAGGTCATCGCCATTCAAAAACCAGGAAAACCAGTCTCCGACCACAATTCGTATCGTCCGATCGCAATGCTATCCTGTATCCGGAAGTTGTTCGAGAAAATGATCCTATTCCGCCTCGACAATTGGGTCGAAGCAAATGGCTTACTGTAAGATATACAATTTGGCTTTCGCAAAGGCAAAGGGACGAACGATTGTCTTGCGTTGCTCTCAGCCAAAAGTCAAATGGCCTGTGCTAGCAAAGAGCAGATGGCATCAGTGTTCCTAGATATTAAGGGGGCTTTTGATTCAGTTTCGATCAACATTCTTTCAGAGAAGCTGCACCAGCATGGTCTTTCAGCGACTTTAAACAACTTTTTACTAAACTTGTTGTCGGAAAAGCACATGCATTTGTCGCATGGTGACTTATCGACATCACGATTTAGCTACATGGGCCTTCCCCAGGGCTTATGTCTAAGCCCTCTGTTATACAATTTCTATGTCAACGACATTGATGAATGTCTTGACAATTCCTGCACGTTAAGGCAACTTGCAGACGATGGCGTGGTGTCTGTTACGGGATCCAAAGCTGTCGACCTACAAGGACCATTACAGAATACCTTGGACAATTTGTATGCTTGAGCTATTAAGCTAGATATCGAATTCTCTACGGAGAAAACTGGGCTAGTTGTATTTTCTAGGAAGCGTGAACCAGCACAACTACAGCTTCAATTAATGGGTCAAGCTATCGCTCAGGTCTTCACAGTAAAATATCTAGGGGTCTGGTTCGACTCGAAAGGTACTTGGGGATGCCATATTCGGTATCTGAAACAGAAATGCCAGCAAAGGATCAACTTTCTTCGTACAATAACCGGAACATGGTGGGGGGCCCACCCAGGAGACCTAATTAGGTTGTATCAAACAACGATACTGTCGGTAATGGAATACGGATGCTCCGCCGCGAACATACATTTCATCAAACTCGAAAGAATTCAGTATCGTTGTTTGCGTTTGCGTATGCCTTAGGGTGCATGCAGTCGACCCATACGATGAGTCTCGAAGTCCTGGTGGGCGTTCTCCCGCTGAAGAATCGATTTTGGGAACTCTCATATCGATTGCTCATTCGATGCGATATCTTGAACCCGGTTGTAATCGAAAATTTCGAAAGGCTTGTTGAGCTCAATTCTCAGAACCGTTTTATGTCCCTGTACTTTGACTACATGGCGCAAAACATTAATCCTTCTTCTTACAATCCCAATCGTGTGCATTTCATAAATACTTCTAAATCTACTGTTTTATTCGACACATCCATGAAAGACGAGATTAGTGGAATTCCGGACCACATACGCCCACAAGTGGTTCCAAAGATTTTTTATAATAAATTCCGAGAAGTCGACTGTTCTAAGATGTTTCATACTGACGGATCAAACCTCGAAGGGTCTACTGGCTTCGGTATTTTCAATCAAAAGTTCACCGCCTCCAACAAACTCAGTGACCCTGCTTCAGTTTACGCCGCAGAACTAGCTGCCATTCAGTATACCCTTGGAGTCATTGAAACATTACCCGCAGGCCATTACTTCATCGTTTCGGATAGCCTCAGTTCCATTGACGCTATTCGCTCGATGAAACATGGAAAGCACTCCTCGTATTTTTTGGGGAAAATACGGGAGCTACTGAGTGGTTTATCTGACAACTCTTTCCAGATTACCTTGGTATGGGTCCTTTCTCATTGCTCCATTCCGGGCAATGAGAAGGCGGACTCCTTAGCTAAGGCGGGTGCCTTAGAAGGAGACGTTTACGAAAGACCAATTTGCTTCAGCGAATTTTTCAGTATTACTCATCAGAGAACTCTCGAAAGTTGGCAAACTTCGTGGAGCAGTGGGGAGCTAGGAAGGTGGCTACATTCGATAATCCCTAAGGTATCGACGAAACCTTGGTAAAAGGGGATGGATGTGGGTCGTGACTTCATTCGTGTGATGTCGCGACTCATGGCAAACCATTACACGCAGGATGCACATCGGCGTATTGGGCTCGTGGATAGTGGTATCTGCGCTTGTGGCGACGGCTATCACGACATCGAGCCCATTGTCTGGGCGTGCACCGAGTACAATTCCGCCAGGTCTCGGCTAATAGATACTCTGCGGGCCCGAGAAAGACCAACCAACGTCCCGGTTCGAGATGTGCTGGCAAGCCGCGATGTCCTCTATATGTCCCTTATATACACTTTTGTGAAAACCATCAATATACAAGTCTAACCGCCCCTTCTTATTTTCCTTATCATTCTCAGAACCCTCTTCCACCTGTGTCAAATGAGTGTCATCTGTATCGAATGAGCCAACAAACACGGGACCTACAGCACGAACAAAACACGCTTAACTCGAAATGTAGCCGATCCACATCTGAGCCGTACTACGAAATCGTCTGGAAAAACCCCTGCCATCTTGAGGAGGACCACTCGGCGTCCCAGTGCATGATTCCTCCTGATGAAGGCCACCCGAGTTTGTAATCCATCCGTTGATCTCACGATGCCTGAAACTGAAATAATTTTCACTCCCTGCCATTTTTGTCTACCCTCCCTCCCCTGACTCTTATACCCAGAAGCAACACCCCTACCCCCCCCCCCCCCCCAAATATCTTCACGAAGCATTTAGCTCTTCCGGTCTCTTCCAGTTTAAACTATTTTATTATATAATCTCGTTGAAAATGCTCAACTTTACTACCCACAAAAAATAACTCTAATTACGAATCTTTACAAACTTCAATCATGCCCTCTAGTTATTCCTACTTTTAAGATAGTCGTAAAAAATTGTCCCCCTTAGTTAAACATTATTTGCTCCAATAATCTCACTGATAAAAATGTCAAACCATATTGCCATAAAAACTAAATGACCCCCCTAATCTTACGAAAATAATATTATCCCCTTGTGTAGATATATAAGATAGCTATAAAATCGCATTAGTTTCATTTAAAAAAAATCAATATGTAATCCCCTAGTTTTAAGCAATTTAAAATGTAAAACAAAACAAAATTGGCACCTTTAAGCTAACACAACGTGCCTTATCAAATAAATGAATTGAATAAAAAAAATAAGCAACTTCCGACAAAAATCGTTGCAATCTTCAATTGCAACGATTAGCTGTCTTTATAGTTTATAAGTTAGTTTATAAGATTTGTTTAGCTCCTTATTCACAAGACGAATAGGTTTAAAACATCCTACTGAAAAAAATACTTAACTGCGAAAGCATATTATATCTTAATAATAATTAACTAAATCATGTAAACAATAGAGATGAAAAGTCACCACTTGTGGCTGAACACCCAATATACTAAATTAGAAATGTAATGCAAACAAAACAATATAATTAAAAAGAAAATAATATATATAAATTAAAAAACTCGAGAATTTATAACTAAAATAAAATGTGCATATGCGAGGATAACTAATCGATTCTAATCATCGAAAGTGCATTTTGTTGGAATGAAGAGCGTTAATCATATCCGAACAGTATGCGCATGCAACGCTCAATACTGCATTATATGCGACGGTATCCTGGAAGAAGGAAGTATCCCAACACACAAAGTAAGTTCGTCCCAATTAAGTATCCCCTTACAAAAATTATGAAGTGCTAATTATCGCTAGATCGTGATCAGTCTTTTTTATATTAATCTGTATCATTGTGTAACAAGTAGCCACACTATGTGGTCATTCAACTCTGATAGAGAAATCTTATCCCTTACCGCTCCGCGGTGCCAAAAGGTGTACGAGCCACTTAGGGGCCGTACACAAATGACGTAGCTTTTTTCGGCGATTTTTGACCCCTCCCTCCCCCCTCGTAGCATTTGGTCACAAAATTCTAACCTACCCCTCGTAAATAACGTAGCATTTACCTACCCCCTCCCCCTCGTCTCATGCAAAGCGCCCGGGTGATGAAAAAAAAATACATGTTTTTCAATTATGTTAAATACATGTCCTTTCAAAATGTTTGACGACTTTTATCAACATTTTCATTATAACAGCAAATTACGTGCAAAATAAGCCCATTTCATCACAAATATAGTGTTGATAGTTTTGATTTGAATTTTATATGTCAAGGGGAGCATGAAGAGGTTCTCTCAATCCTGCAGCTGCCAATGATTCTAAGAAGCATACGTTCATCTATATTACTAAATTTTGTTTGGTTGAATCCGAAGTGAAAATTCAGCTTCCAAACTAAGTCTACCAACATTAGCTAACTAATGTAGCAAGTTAAATCCGCATACAAAATCTTTTCGTATTTTTGCGAATTTGTAGTTGAAATTCTGCGAATCGTAAAATTTACCTCATGAAAAACCGCATCAAAAGTAACTTGTTTGAATTTAAATTCATTTATCTTGGGAATGGAGGATCATTAAATTGTTTTCTCTAAACAATGGGTTTTAAACATAATGCTACGTCGCACAACTTCTGACCCTCCCCCTCGTCTCACTTCGTCACAAATTTGGTATACCCTCCCTACCCCCCAAAGTGCTACGTCATTTATGCATGGCCCCTTATGCCGTTTTTGCTTGAACCCGGAACTGGGTGGGGTTCTGCCACCAAGCACTGTCGGTTGATACATTTTGGTAGGGTTACCAAATGGACTGAGAGCAAAATAAGGACACCTTGAATGTTGACCGAGACTAACAAATTTTACTCATCTTTGAGCAAAATGTGACTTGTTAAATGGTTTTACATTTCTTATAAAAGAAATGTATACAATTCACTCAAACTTTCAAGATTTTTTCCGAGGCCCGGAGGGCCGAGTCTTATATACCAATAGACTCAGCTCGACGATTTGGGACAATGGCGGTGTGTGTGTGCGTGTGTGTATGTAACGGACAAATTCTCATTCGTGTTTCTCAGCAATGGCTGAACCGATCTTATCCAAACCAATTTTAAATGAAAGAACTAAAAACCAGTAAGAACGCTATTAATTTGTTTTTGATTCTGATGTTTAGATTCCAAGATATGAATGTTTAAATGCGTAAAAATGGCGTTTTTGCAGTTTTTTTTAATTATCTGCCGAAATTGACATTATAGATTAATATGTTTTTAGGCAGCTTTAACGAATACCTTTCCAACAAGCTATAGATTGTAGAAATCGGACTATTATCAAAAGAGATATTTAACATTGAATGTGGACGAAAGATTTTTATCATTTCCCATTGTCAGAAATATGACCAAAAACATGTAATCTATTATTAACGCCAAAACGGCTTATTTTAGGTCAATAGTATCTTCGGAGAATTTAATGGAGGCAATATGCCCTTTCTTTTGGTATTGTGATTTTGCTGATTAATCCCCCTATGAGTGAGATATTTTCACAAATTTTCTTGGAAGTGATTATATCGAAATGATGCCTTCAGCAAATTTGTAGTTCTTACTTTTCCGAATAACTTTACTGAAGACTTTAAATATCTATTTTGAATACTTTAAAAGTTATGGCTTGTTGTTTGTGGATTACTCTTTGTCGCCTATTTATTGTTCAATATGGTAATAATCCATGGAAATAAGCCAAACATTATTTCGATAAAACGAATTTTGTATTTCATTTTTCTATCTACAACCGCTAGAAATAATCACCGAACACTTCCAAGTTGTCTGGAAGGAACTTGATAACTTATCAGTGCAAAAATGTTCATTTGTGCGAGCCTTCTGACTGAAATTTTTCTAACTTATAACCATAGGATCCATCTGAAACATATCGGAAAATGAAAAGCGAAATAAATAAGGTTTTTGGGTTTAACACTATACAACCCCCCCCCCCCCCCCCCACACCACACCCAAAAAAATTTGGATTGAAATTGAAAATTTATTGATGCTGACTGATTTAATTTAATATTACAATAACAATTATCTGATCCGTACATTGATAACCTGTTGTTGTAAACATCATGAGGACTTTTGATAAATTGTCGGAATGGGGTCCTGATATGTAACTGATCTATTGGTCTTGATTTCACAGTTTTCTAATTGCATCAATATCAAATTCCAATAGAAAATTCCAGAGTTCTGTAATCAATCATAATTCTCAGATTTCTTTTCAAATTGGGCTCGCTTTTGTAAAGACGTACTGTAATAAGAGTCTTTATTTAATAGGAAGCGAAGTTAAAATTGATTTAATGTCTATGAAACATAGAACTGCTCACCAAAAAAATGCATAACTTTCAACATTTGCTAATTTCAACATTTGCTAAAAATGTTTTTGCCTTTCTCATTCACGCTAAAATTCGTCAATATAATCCTGACCGGGAGGGCCGAGTGTCATATGCCAATCGACTCAGTTCGTCGAGATCAGAAAATGTCTGTGTGTGTATGTGTGCATGTGGAAAAAAATGTAACCTCTGTTAATCAGAGATGGCTGGATCGATTTGCACAAAGTTAGTCTCAAATGAAAGGTTCAACCTTTCCATCGGCTGTTATTGAATTTTTTATTGATTGGACTTCCGGTTCCGGAGTTACGAGTTGAAGAGTGCAATCACACAGCAAATTCCCATATAAACTGAAATGAAAAATTTTCAAAATCAAATTTGTATTTTTGATGCCAAAGGACTTTAAAATGCATGAAACATTGAGATTTGATGTAAACTCAAAAAAAATAATGTTTGACAAAAATTGACTTTTTTGGACTTTGGTACATTTTTGCCTTTCTCATATAGAAAGGTTATGCAATCACTCTAAAAATCGTCAATCATACCGGCCCGGAGGGAGTATGGAGTGAGGGGTTGCTACTTTAAAATTAAAAATAGTTTAAAATTTCTTAACAAGTTGAAAATCTCAAGTTGGATCTTTCTCCATGATCCGCCGCTGGTTTCAAGCGATGTTTCAGTATCACATAGTATCTCAAGATCGTGGCTGTCGATCCATTGTATGTATGTGCAAATCGTACTGAACATGTAATATTCATTTCCACCATTGTATTGAACATAACCAGCCATGGAATCGCAGTCTGGACAAATGAGAAAAGCACAATTGCACCACTAGGTGGATTAAAACAGGTTTTTATTTTGGGAATGCGTCGAGTTGAGACGAAAACGTAATATGATTAACGAGGATTCGAGGATAATACTTTCCGAATGTAGAGAGAAATTTATGAAAAATGACGATTTCCATTCGACTCTAGCAGTTCGTGATCGATTTTGATGAGCATTTGATTTTTGTTGTATGGCCAATTATATGTATAGGTCAAATGTTCAAAAACAGTAATTTAACCCTTTCATGCCCAACTTTTTCTAGTGCATGTAGGGTTTCAAAACTATTTTTCCGTGAAAACGGTTGGGTCAAGAAACACGAAAAGCATATTTGCATAAAGATAGGTGCTTCCATGGCAGTGCTAGAAGCTGGTCAATTTTGACCTTCTACAATCCTATACAATAATATGGGGTACTTTTAAATCAAATGTCTGAGATATTTTAGTTCGAACTAGAAAATGATGCCCGCGAGTGATCATCAAAATTTTAAATGGGGGTGGGCGAAGCGTGTTGGTAAATCGATTGCCTTGTACGCAGCGCACTTGGGTTCGAGTCCCGACCCCGCACATAGGGTTAGAAATTTTTCATAAGAGATTTTTCTAACCCGAAGAGGCGAATGACCTTAAGGTTAAAACCTCTATTAATTTTTTTTTAAATTTTAGATGTGCCAAAAAATAGCTTAATTTCTTACGCAACTTTACACGAGAGGGATTGTCGATATCTTTTACGCAAAAGTATTAAAAATTCGAGAAAGCGCCGCAGCCGATCCTGTAACTTTCGCCTTAGGCTCATAGGCGGCTCCAGCCGGATGATAAAGGAGGGGCACGCCTTCTTGGAATAATGTGTCTGATGCACGATTTGGAAAATGAAATTTCGAATCTTGGAAACGCATTTTCTGGCAGGCGTGGAGTGTGACGAAAAATTTGTCAAACAAAACACAGAAATTATTTTTTATGTTCCTTAAGGAATTCTCTAAGGATGGAAAACTTTTTGGTTGAATAGGGGAGGGGGCACGTGCCCCCTCGTGCCTCCCCCTGGAGCCGCCAGTGTTTAGGCTAACGAAATGCACAGAGGGCGAGCGTGGACTGTCCAAGTTGCAGTTCGAATTCCGCAAATGAGCATCGACAGTGAATGCAATTCGGACAATAGTCGAGAGTGCGGAGAAGGCATCTAAACGGAAGCGAAGAGGAGATCGATACTGCGATGTAGTCACGATATATGTGAAGAATGCGTTCAAATGCGCCAGTTGGGGAGCCGCAGCGCTGCACAGAATGAGGATCCCCGACTATCTATGTCAGATTCTGAAGAGATACTTCCAGAGCAAAGTCCTGCTGTACGAGACGAAAGAAGTGCAGAAGTCAATGCGAGTCACAGTGAACGTTCCTCAGGGTTCCAGTCTAGGTCCAAATCTTTGGAACGAGACTGTAAGATGGAGTCTTGACACTGCGACTTATTTTTTGAACACTTCTATGGAAAGTTTGTAGAGGAACTTTCACCAGGAAATTTGTTGAAGATACAAAATGTCTTTCTAGATAAAGTGAAACGGATACACATATCGACATACCCTCTTAAAAGAGTTTTTTTTTGCTATAATTTTATTTGATTTTTGACTTTTTTCCAATATTTTGAAAAGTTATGGATACTTTAACCCTCAAAAAGGTAAGCTAAAATTGTGATTTCAAGAAGCATCGCTCCTAAGACCCAATGAAATCAAAATCTTCTATATTGTAGTTTTATTAGAGAGAGAATCGAAAAGCCGAAAATGATCGACCATTTGTATTTCAAATAACAAGTTCATTGAAACTGGAGAACTGTACCTAGCCAGGCCTCTGAGACCCCTTGCCTTTTTGAGGGTTAAAAGTACATTTTTGGCGGATATATATATATATATATATATATATATATATATATATATATATATATATATATATATATATATATATATATATATATATATATATATATATATATATATATATATATATATATATATATATATATATATATATATATACATATATATAGAAAGATCTAAAGAGTTACTTCGAGTAAAGTACCTTAACTTTTTGCATTATAGTGAGTCCCACATTTATATGTTCACCCTATTTTATCAGGATAGCTTTTTTTTCTTTTCAAGCAAACTGGACCAAACTTTCAGAGTTAGTTTTAAAGCCTAATCTCTAAATTTGGAAAATTTCGTTTGTTACGGCAGCTTAAGTGAAAAAAGTGGTGACCATCAGCCTACATCGTCGCTGTTGTGCTATCTTATGACAAACGCCATTTTGGGGTAAACTGAGTTAGATATGCAACATTACTAATCTGAAAATTCTCTACAAAATGGCGTTTTCAGAATTTTGAAATTTTGCTTGGTTACTGAGTTATAGCGAAAAAAGTGATGAGAAATTGTCAGTTTTTTGCTTTAAATCACTGTATCTTGGGATTCGCTTAAGTAATGTAGAAGTTTTAGATGTTTTTATATGTAAAAATGTCTGAGAAATACAATGGCATAATAATTTTTAAAATAAAAATACATGTATTGCGAGAAATATGCAGTTTTGCTTTTAAATTGGCAATATTTCATATTTGGCAACACTGTAATTAAAAATTCCTATTTTTCCTAGATTGCTTGCTCAATTTCCTTCAAAATGCATCTCATCGATTGTTTCTAGGCCGAATAAAGCCGAAGATATTAATAAAAGTTGATAATTGATGCTTTTCTATGGACAATTTTCCATGCACAATTATGGCACGCCATACAAATTTTGCCATCAATGCACACCTACGACACGTGTGTGTGCGACTTTTGTTTACATTTATAGTGAAAACTCGCAACATAGTCAACCGAACTTCATGATATTTGAGAGTTTAATACAGAATAGATTGAAGCATTAATTGTCTTCTTTGAATTGTTTTTACCATTTATAAGTTTCAATATATTCAATCTCAAACTTTAAAAATCGTTTTTCTCAAAATGTGCTAAATGGCGCTTGTCATAGGATAGCACAACAGCGACGACATGTCAGCGTTTTTAACGAGAAACGATAACCAGTTTTTTCTCCCCTGATGAAGAAGCAAACAATAACGTCGAAACGATTGACTTTAAAAATAAACCGTAATTTAAATCCACTAAAGACTGAAAAGATAATAAAACTTCCAGGAAAACCATGTTTCAGTCGTTTTAAGCAACAATAAGGAAGACAAATAGCAAATCATAACTGAAAAGGTACACATATGTAAAAACAAAAATGCACCCAACGATTATATAATAATTGTCCAAGCATGTGCATAAAGCTATATATATATATATATATATATATATATATATATATATATATATATATATATATATATATATATATATATATATATATATATATATATATATATATATATATATATATATATATATATATATATATATATATATATATATATATATATATATATATATATATATATATATATATATATATATATATATATATATATATATATATATATATATATATATATATATATATACAGGGTGTTTGGTTCATGGTTAAGAATCTCTCGGGGGGCGATAGACTGCTCTATTTGGAGAAAAAAATTGTTCTACACATACCTCTAAATCTCAACCGTTACAGAGTTATTGAACTTTTTGTGTAAAAAACTTATTTGGCTTAAAATACCTCTAACTTTAAAAGTATACTTTGTATTTTAAATATTTCAAATCCATTTGAAAGGTGAGAAAATTTCCTATTGAATGGTGTTCTCATATCTTTTAAGTAATTAGTTTTAATTACCTTTTAGCTGTAAAGTAGTTAAAAGTTAGTGTTTTTGAGAAGGTTTTTGCTAATTTTCTCAAAATAATGAAGTATGATTATAGCAATATCCATTATCCAAAAGTTGGGTTTTAGGACGATTCATAATTTGTTCTTGGACGTCATATTTCTATCTCTTCTCATTTCTTTGTAATTTCATTACTATACTTTTCCTGTAACCGACTTGCAAGTGCTTAAAAGACTCTAATCTAAAAAATATGCTTTATATCGTTATTTATAAGATTTTATTGGAAAGCTGAGTACAAATATCTTTTAGTTAAGTGTACTAAATGATTTTTTACTAACGAAATAACTCAAAATTTGTGTTTTTGGAGTGTTTTTTAATTATTCTAATTATTAATCAACAAAATTTATCGTTACTATTGTTCATTTGATGCCCCTTAATGTTCTCTATAACTTTTTATTAGACACTTTGTCTATATCTTTTTTCATTTTGCTGCTATTTAATAGTTAACACAGCATGAGCTCGCCACAAATGTAGTGGGTTCGAAATCGTTATTTTTGCATATGAAACGATGTGATAAAAACGATTTTGCGTCGAAATCAAAGAAGATTATTGAATGGAGTCAAAGAAAGAACTGTAGAACTTGCTGAGATGCATTATTTCCATGATAATAATGGCGATGTTTATTATTTACTATTTTAAAAAAATTAACGAAAATGCTAATAATAGCACTAACTTTAAACTAATTTACTTTTAAAAGAATACTAAATTCACTTAACTGAAAGGTATTAATACATTTTTCACTGTAAAATTTTCCTGGCTTTCGAATAAAAAGAAAAAAAAAAAAGTACAATAAGTGACATAATTTTTCAATTAGAGTAGGTACTAGTGAAAATGAGATAAAAATGTCCAAGTTAAATAACCCAAAACCGTGAAAATAAGAAAAGGTAAGTGTATCATGTCAAAGAACGAATTAAGCAGCTCATCAAGACTAACAATCTGAATTATTAAAATGATGAGGTTAACTATTATGATTTTCAAGAAATGAACGAAAAATCGTTTAAAATTGTTTAATTTTCAATAAATTACTTTGAAAAGGCTACTTAAACTCATTAGCTGAAACTTGTGAGGGCATCACTCAATGCGAAATTTTCGCACCTTTCGAATGGAACTAAAACATTTACAATACAAATTATACTTTTAAAGTTAGAGGTATTTTAAGACAAATAAGTTTTTTACACAAAAAGTTCAATAACTCTGTAACGGTTGAGATTTGATGCTATGTGTAGAACAATTTTTTTCTCCAAATATGGCAGTCTATCACCTCCCGAGAGATTCTTAACTATGAACCAAACACCCTGTATATATATATATATATATATATATATATATATA
Source organism: Topomyia yanbarensis (assembly GCF_030247195.1). NCBI lineage: Eukaryota > Metazoa > Arthropoda > Insecta > Diptera > Culicidae > Topomyia > Topomyia yanbarensis. The sequence goes on from NC_080672.1 coordinate 246,634,112, forward strand.
TATATATATATATATATATATATATATATATATATATATATATATATATATATATATATATATATATATATATATATATATATATATATATATATATATATATATATATATATATATATATATATATATATATATATATATATATATATATATATATATATATATATGGTTCTTTAGCGGATCACTGTTATCGAGTCACATTTTTACAGTTGTCACATTATGCTTACTGACAGACCCAAGGAACAAACTACAGCTACACGTGCTTTCATATTTCAACAAACGAGTCGATTTGTAATGCATAGTCCTTACCTGTAATATAGGATGTTTTTCTAACTTGGACGTTGATCTGAAATCGGGAAGCTCCATCTATAGGAAATGCCAGCCTAGGGTGAATATCAGCATACGTTTCGTGTTTATCTCGTTGAGGATCCAATCCATCAACTGTATCTAACAACGACTCGGCACCGGTATAAAAGTGAGGAAACGAAGCATATATTGGTGCTCCGTAAGAACACATAGTTGCGTTTAGAAGTCCACTTGGTGGACACGATGCCGAACCCAAATGACAAAAGCATTGGTTATCGGCATTAATACTTGGGTGGGCGAACACATTCAATGGAGCTTTGTACCGCCAGGCTGGAATCCCATCAAATAAAGTTACTTCTTTTTCGTATCGCAATGGAAACTTCCGACAGAGAGATTTGATAAAGACGTACAAAGTCTGCCGTTTGTCCATTAAATGCGGTGGAAACTGAGATCCGTCTGTACCATCAACGCGATTGCATTCGTCAGTGGTCCACAAATCGAGAGCTGATTTTCCATCAAGCCCTTTAATAACTGCTAACTGCTTCAAATCCATTTCGCCGGAGTATATCGTAAAAGTTTCCGCACTAGTTCCGTTTCGCTAAAATAACAGAGAAAGTATACTTTGAGTAAACATGCATTTTATATATTTATTATTATTTACACTAACCGTCATGAGAATTCCAAACTTTTCAAACGATATTTCACTGTTGAAAGAGAACTTTTTTGCTAAATTTAAAAGCTCGTCTTCATAGCCCCACAAAAACGAGTCCACTGGTAGAGTTATGAACGGTTTTGCGCCCACACCTGATAATGCCGTATTGAGCAACATTTTTTTGTAGAATGTTTCGTCATAGTATTTTGAAACTGCGGTAAACATAGGAATATTTGGTATCACAACTTTGTCGTATTGCATGCCACTGGATTGGTTCGCCAAAAACTGATAAGATCTAAACTCCTAAAAGTTCGTAAAATAAAACAAAAAATAGCATTATAGTATTTCAGAAACATAATAGATAATCTACAACAATACGCAATATAACACGGAAGCAGTTAATATGGGTCTTATCATTATGCACATGTGTATTAAACTTGAGCAATCTCAAAGTGCACTAATGATACAAAGATATGAATCGCTTTCTTGAAACCTATATTAAATATCTTTTTTTATTCATGTTGCATATTTGAAACATCTCCCAAAATTGCAGCTTATCAGCAATCTGAACTAGTTCCTCCACAAATATTTATAGACAAATATAAGAAGCATACAATGAAGGTTTGAACAATTATTGTACGAAAAACGCTCTTAATCCACCTAACAATAATAAACAATAAATTGTGTAAAAGGAATAACATGGATAAAATAGAATGAATATGATGAAAGAAATTAATGTAAATTATATTTAAATAGAATTATAAGATTAATTGAACGAATTAAACTGTGTCTAAATAAATAATTCGCATGTAATGATTAAAATGAATAAATGATAACACATAGTAAGAATAATAAAGAAACTGAAATAAATGCATGAACTGAAAAAATTAAAACAGGAAATAAAATGAGTTAAATACATGAAATGAATGCATCCGAATTTCGAAGAATGCAACGAACACCTTATCGTTGGAAATAGTTTACTCTTTATTATTGTAATAAACATTAGATAAAGTTGAAGATCGTAAATTGCAAAATTTTACCCCACATATGGCGTTTGTTTTAAATGTTGATAAGTGTAATTTTGTGGTACTGTGCATGTAAAATAAGCGGAACATGGTTACATCCCGGCATTTCGTAAATTATGATTGGTTTAATTATATCACGTTTGGAATTACGTCAACTATAAAATTCATATATTTTTGAAGTGTAGCTATCGAAAATTGGCAAGTGAGGAATAAAAATACAAAATGTTTAATTTCTCCAGATTTTGACAATCTATAGGTTTTGTTTGAAAATTGCTTAAAATCGAGTTTTGACAAAATCACCCATATCTCAGAAAATCAAAAATCATCAAAAACAAAAATAATAGTACTATGCTATATTTCACCCAAAAGAGAAAAATTGGGTAAACACCAAAATTTCTCACTAGGGCGAAAATTTTTGGTAAAACCAGTCGTTGTACATGAAGGGCACAAATCCTCACTTATTAAAGTCATGGGTGCGTTTCGACTTTATCTCATCAGAAACCGACACTAACTTTTTGTCGGAATAGATTAGCGCCGGCTTGACGCTAGCGAATCAAATTCGTTAGTTGGACAGAGCCTGTGGCCCAACCTGCGAATCACGACTATATTCACATTTGTTATCGTGTTAATTTTTGAATAGTTCGTAAGTTTGAGATTACAGAAACTGAGAGTCCTGGATTCAAATGTGTATAATGTGTATAAATATAATTTTTTATGATTTTTTTTTGAAACAGTTGACGAATAGAAAAAATTACCAAAAAAGTAATGTTGAAAAAGTCCTACTTATTTTGTTACAAAATACAAAACTAGCGATGCTGGAAAGTAATTTTTACATACAGGCCAGTTGATGCCCGTTGTGACTAGGATTTTTTCTTGTAGTACTATTCACTGTCTTTCTCATACAATCTAAATGTCTTCCACATCTCCTAGTAATTCACGTTCGAAATGGCGGTATTTTTAAACTACTTTATTCAATAACTCTTATGTTTTTAAATAAAAATGTTAACGTCTTTGACACTGTAGCGTAACATCCCAAAAAAGTATTCCCAACACACCAAATCACTAAAATCAACTCCTAGAGCACAATTAATTAAACACTGTGCTATCAAGATGTACAGTAAAAACTTGCCAAGCTAGTAAGCATATTTTGAACCTTAGTGGAGCATTAAAAATTGAACTTGATGTTTAATATTATCTAGACCGAAATATTAAACCAAACATGCACACTTTTCGTGAACAAATTTTAATATTCCTAAGACAATTAGATGGTCTAAATTACCTTATTCGATTAAGGGAACGAAACTATCCAAATCTTACTAAAAATATCTATATGTTTCTCATGTATTTAATTTGTAGCAATTTTTGTGTACTTGAAGGAAATCTTAGTGCGATCTTGCGCAAATCTGCGCCAAAACAGTTATGATTAATTTTATTTTCACCGTTGACTATAGAAATAACGCAAGGGCTAGGTATCAAGTAATTGGAAGTTGACAATAGCCAAAAAAATTTTTTTTTAGTTTCCAGAAAATAATCCAAGCTGATCTCAAATTTTGATGTCTTATTTTGATTATTAAGAACTATTTTGAAATAAACCGTCCAATGTTAAAAGTGAGTGACGAATAAAATGAGTTTTATGTATCGACAATGTTCAATTTATATTAAACCTTATTAATATGTTGATTTCCACCCTAGAATCTTTTTTTTCGTTCAAATGTTTTTTTCAAGACTTAGTTTTTAAAATGGCGTATCAAAACAATTTAAAAACATTATGAATTATAAAAGAAAGTTTGATCGAAATGACGAATGAGTAAATATCATTGCATAGTAAGTGGTACTTATTGACAAAATACACTAAAAAACTATTTAAGGCACCTAGCAGTGAGATAAAATATTTCTTATATCACTTCTTTGATCTTTCTTTTTTTTCAAAATCTATGTGAAATACATGAATAAAATTTATATAACAAATAAAATGAATTAATCGTATAAAATAATTAAATTAAAAAGAACTAATGAAATGAATTAAGCGAATAAAATTAGCAATATGAACAAAATGAGTAATATGAGGAAATTTAATAAAATTAATTAAATAAAAAATAATGAAATGAAAAATCAATAAAATGAATAAAATAAATTAAATAAACAAAACAAGGAAATTAAATCAAAATAAATTAAAAAGAATAACACAAATAAATAAATGATGGAAAAAATTAAAGAATAATTTAAATAAACAAAATAAACAATGAATAAAATAAACAAAATGATTAAAATGAATTCATAAATCATAGGAATAAAAATGATTGAATGAATAAATTGATAAAAACCAATAAATTTAAACATCATATAAAATTTCTGTAATTGATCAAACGATTCAAATTAATAAAATACGAAAATTAATCTAATAAACAAAATGAGCAAAACCAACAAATAAAATTGGCAAATCATCAAAGTACATAGAATATAATATAGTAAAGAATAAAGTCCAAAATAAATGCCTTTATTATATGCACAATCAATAAAAAAATAAAAAATTAAAATAAACTAAAGAAATAACATAAATAAAGCAAACGAGATAAATTTGTTTGTCATAGTTTCAACAATCTCTAAATATGAGCAAAGGAGCTACTTTTTGAAAGTTTGTTTACAAGTGTTTGGAAAAGTGGTTACATAAAGGCGGTGGTCAGCTATTTTCGTCCGCGTCCCTTATCATCAATTTTTATACAGTGATTCATCAGCAGTGCTATCTTTGAAAATGAACCACCTTTGTTATGCAACTATTTTTCCGATCTTTTTTTAAATGCAAATAATTAAGCAATCTTCATTTTGTTATATTCTGAATTGCACATATTTTGTCGCATGTAATTTTAAATTTTGATGGCATTGTTGGCATTGTAATTTCATTTGATGGCATTGTAAGGGAACACTTTCATTTGATTGTAAGGGAACACGTATCCGCCGGTTGATGCCAATCGAGCTGACATTTCTTTAGACTGAGCAAACTAATTTATTTGACCAACTAGCAAACGAATCCACTGGGTCTTTAATGCGTGTGGGAAATACGCATGGTCTTGTCTGAGTGAATGACTTTTGAATTATGTATGAAGGTGGAGAATTGACAATTCGCAAGATCAATTCAAATCCAATTACCAATTTGCGGCAATCATTTCAGCACGAGGAACAAGTGTTTTATGGTCATATTTAATACTTTACTTTTAGTCCATTAACTCATCAGTCAATTATACTGAGCTAAGAATTTGTTCGTACTATTTGGAAACGGGGGGTGTTTGATTCGTGCATGATGTTAATATCGTTTAATATTTTTCTGTTTCGCGTCTTCATTGTAATATCGGAACGTTTACTCGAACGAGGCGGAAAATTTCAGGTTGCGGGATCTCAATATGCTTGTGATTATACCAATAAGGACCATTTATAAATTCTGCCACGCTATTAGGAGGAAGAGATATGACTAATTGTGACATAAATGGGAGGGGAGCACGTCATGTGCTGTGACACAATCGGCCGTTTTACGCACGATTGCGCCATGTATATAGGAAATTCCATAGAACATGAACACTTTTGCGAGTAGCGGCATAAAAGTGCTACTACAAAATGAAGGAAAAACTACAAGAATTTGATTCGTATTAGACCAAGGGGAAAAATAACGTGGTAATATGACAGAGAGTTAGTTAATATTGGGTAGTCTTTGCGTGACATAATTTATGAATGTTCCACCATACCACTTTTAAACTCATAGTTTACGGTCCATTTTACATTGTCGACAACACTCACGACAGCCGGCTGTCCGGAGTTCTAGTTGTTTTCGATGAAACAATCTCGATAAACGATTAGCCAGAGTTTAAACGCTTAGAAGATTTACGTATCCTACAGTTAATAAACTATTCAAACATGCACGAAAATATATTCTCTGTCGCATTGCTTACTTGAAGCGAATCCTGACTAACAACCCACCCACTACCCATTCCATGGTACTTATGGGAGTGTCACTGAGTCGGGGCCTTCCGTTAAGTAAGTACCACATCTACACTTCCTTTCTCATCCCAAGTTACGGTAAAGATGGTCGTGGCCCGCAATGGTGTCTCTCAGGCGAAAATCTCGCTCGGACTGGATCAATTGTTATTCCCAAACAATGCTCCTCAAGTAGTCTGGCTGAACATGAGAGTCATCAGTCTGCAATCTACGAAGTATACCGTGCTTACGCAACGCAACGCAAGTGTTTGGAAAAGTGGTTACATAAAGTAGCAATAAGCCTGCCGGTACTTCCATTCCATTCTTTTTCACATTCTAATTTTTATTTTATTTTATAATTTTATAGTTTGTTTATAATTTATAATTTATAAATAAGGAGTTCATTCAAACTTGTCATTTACAAAAAAATAGCTCAATTATGTGTTTCAATCCTAAACTAGCATATTTCGATTTGTTAATCCTAGACAATAAATAATTCAATCCAGAGGGATATATCAATCGCATGAATGGCAGAGATACATTGTCCTTTCATTAAGTACATTTCGGCACTTTTTTTAGTATCACTATTAGGAGTCTGTACAGAAATGGGAATAATACGAAATAATTTATCAAATTTATCATTTTTCTATTATTCAAAAGTGCTTGAAATGCTTGTTTGTACACGAATTTATCACAAAGAAAACGATTAGTGATATCGGGATACTTTATTCAGAAACATTATGTGTATAAGAAAATATTGTGGAATAAAAACTTATTTTTGGAGACTTTAATAAATATTGCGATAAATTTCGAAGTCTATTCAAGGTAGAGAATTAATGTCTTCAAAAAAGTTTGTTTAGATTGTAACTTTGCTGAGAATGAAAATTTTCTAATAACATTTTTACAGTCGGTAGTTTAGTTGAGTTTTTTTATGATTACTGACCGCTGAGAATTACGATTAATGCAATCAAAATTGGACATTTATATGAGCCAATGACTGTTACGTTACAGTCAGATGAACATTTCATCAAAAACTCCTCGGTAAATACATACTTTTACTATTTTACCTTAAGGGTTTATATATGTTGTGCTTGGCCAAAAACCTAAAATATACTTCATATATTTGGAATATCATATCCTCAATAGCGTTTTATCAGCTTTTCATGGCGAACTGAGCACTCTGAAGTGCATGGAGTATACATGGGTGCATGCTATATCACAGTGTATTTCCGGAGACCTGTCTCAAACTTCAAGTATTGTTGTGCCGTGTTTCAAATCAACGGGGTCAAACAAATAATAGTCTTCTGTGCTCCACGTTCGGGTACGTTATCATTGAAATGTGAATAAATTACACAACGTGATTATCTCGAGGCGACTTTTTCGAAAAGTGACCACGTGATGACCAAAATATTCTAAATACCGCTGAACCAATCGATCTGAAATTTTCAGAGATTGTTTATAATTACACAATTTCAATTTTAACGATTTACACCTCTTGTCCAAATATAAAAGCACCTAAAACGGTTTTTTAAGAAAAGTCGCCATCATTCTCGAAAAAAAATATCTTCGCCAAATCCGTTTTTCGCCAAATGCCCATTTTTTATGGTTGATAACTGAAATTACGCAAGGTGTAGGTATCAAGTGGTATCAAGAATATTACTATAATCTTCTATTAATTTTAAAGCTTACCCTAAGCTGATCTTGAATTTCAATAGTTTTCTTATTGCTTGGAACAGTTTTGATATATGCCACATGTTAAAAATGATGGTTTCGATAATTTTGAATCTGGTACACAATTATTCTTATTTCGCGTTTTAACTAGGCCAAATAGCCAAATAAAACTAATTTTTGTGACGATAATGTTCAATATATATTGAATTTATTGTGTATCTTGATTTCTACCCTGTAATATCTTTTCTTCAAAATATATTAATAGTTTAATTGGTTTGAAGTCTGTACGAGGTAAAGTAGCTTCAAAAAAGTTTCTTATGAAAAAATATGTTTTGTAGGAAGTTACAATTTTCTGTCTATATTAAATCGAATAATTTCTAATCTCACTTTCAGGCAGATTCGCCACTCACTTATAGAATTCGTTCTCTCTACAAGGAACTTGAGCTCTTTCAGAGCGATCCAAAGATTTTTAGTTCGACAATAAGTTGTCGCAGGGTTCTGCAAAATTAAAATATCTGCATTTATTGAAAATTGGGGTTCCTATTTTCTGCAACCAACCAGATTGAAATTATTCACTGATTGCTTGATAAAAAAAAATCAAATATATTTTTCAATTTTATTAATTTTTCCATTCGATTAACATAGAAGTTGCGGTTAGTTAATAATATCGGGTTATTACTGTACTGCATTTAAATTTATGAAAGATTCATTCCTTATAATTCAAAACATTTTCACAGCTATTTGTTTTGGTGAGTTTCGTATCGTCATCGACTACCGGAATTAAAATTTCTGATTGCCACAGATAGCGATTATTGCATCGAAAAGGCAACATCCATTTTCATAAAGAGGGCATACGTTTAATTGTTTGCTCACTCAGCATGATTAAAATCATACATTTCTCGAATAAGATTATGTTGGAAATTGATTCAGAGACCTGAAATCATTGAAAAAAGTTATCAAATAAATGTTTTCATACACCTTTTGGGTTATTGCCAACTTCTGTATGGAGTGGAATCACTGTGCATGGGTAAATTCGTGGCACTGATTTCATATTTGATGTTAATTTTTTATTTTTTTACTTCAACATTTTCGCACTTAGGGCGTTTCGATAATTCAAAATTAACGAATATAAAGTGACTATATCTGAAAACTCATTTTTAAACATTTCGTGCAGTGAATTTTTAGCAGAATACTCATTTTTTCAATTGTTGATAATGCTGAGAGACATTTAAAAATTATATTATGAACCCTGGGTAATCAAGCACTACCATGCGTCTTCTTCAGACATATAATGAAAAATCACCAGAAAGGGGCAAAACAAGACATTCATTTTCGGAAAGTACACTAAATTTAAAGTGTTATTAACTACAAGCAATCTTTCCGAACTGTTTAAAAAATACAGCCACTTTGACCATTATAATTTTAATTTAATGCTCAATTTATTATTTGTTCTTCATATCTGTGTTAGAAGAAAGGCTTGTATCGACTAAATCGAATGGCAAGTATAAGTCCAGCGAATAACCTTTTAAATAGAACCAGTTCTGCTCTAATCGGAATCTTAACTAAAAATATATATTCGGTAGAATAACATAGGTTTGAATACAGTTTTTTCCAGAATTGATTATCTATTTCACCTTTGAAGTTCTGTAAAAAATCTATCTTACGTCCTCAAGACTTAATATTTTGAGAAGACTCTATTTAACCTGTTTAAAACAGAAAACAATCAATCATGAAAAATCTAAAAAAATCGAGGTTTTTCCCGGCTAGGCGACACTGTGCACCTGAGAGTATTATCGCAGAGTATCAAAGCTTAACTCCAAATATTTATATAGTAGAACCGGTTTGCACAGAGTTGCGCTTTGTCAAGACTTAAAATATAACGGGCTAAACGCCCGTTATATTTATAGACATAAAATATAACGGGCTAAAATTCCAAGATTTTGAAATCAGTGTAAATGATTGCGAGAGAAATCTAAAACTAATTAACTCGAGTAAACACTTTGTTGTAACTGCTAACTATTGGTGTCTCAGACGATAATTCCCGACTGCAGGATTTTCACAGTCAAAATCTTCCGCGGGGAGGAATTTTGGGAGATCGTCTTTTGAACTGTCATTTTGTGTTATTCCTAGAATTTTTCCATGAGACCAAAGATATATCTAAATATACGCAAGAAACAACAACGTGTCGGGTTGATGCTATGTCCAAAAAATTACGTTGAGTGGTTGCATAACGAGTAATTTTCTATTGAATTGTACTAGATTCGACGTGTCTGTATAAATACATCGAGCTGAATCGACTAGTAGGTTGAACACAACTTTGTTTTAAACCCAATACGAGAATAACAGAAAAAATCAAAGTATACGTAGAATTTTGCAAAAAAACCCTCCCCCTCTTAGTCATACGTAGACTTTTGCTAGACCCCCTTTCACCACCAGAAGTCTACATGGTTTGAGGACGCGATTATCTCGACATTAAGTTTTTCCAAAAACGTCGTTACGATGGCTACAATTGCCGAAAAAGTTTACGATAGATTTCAATTTTTTATTGTTCGTAATTAATTTGCCGTGTCCTTGAACGACCCCATTTTTTCGACCAAATTGAACCAAAACCGATCAATGTTATAGATTTAGTAAATTGTTTCTGTTGAAAAAAGAGATCTTTTTGGAAAAATCGTCCCTACTTGCAAAAAAAATCAATGGAACATTCAAGGACGCCACAAGCCCCTATACTAATGAAATTCGTATGGGTCTATACTTGCAGTTGAGCTCTTGCACTATAACCATAGTGACGGCAAACCTCTTTGAAAAAACGAGTTTTACGAAAATTGTCATAACTATGATCATTATTAATATTTTTTTCATTTCCTCAAGCTGATGTTACAAATTAGACATTGTACTACGCAGGACGTAAAACAAATATTCAAAAAAGGCTGTCTACCTTTACAAAAAATCAAACCTTTAACGTATATAACCCCTTAATTTCCATTACTAGCGGAAAAAATGTGTTCCTAATAAGTTCTCATAGTATCACAAAAAATTACCTTATAGGTTATAGTGCCATCACCGTTGTATGAAACGTTGATCTTTCCAGCTGTTTCACGATACACATAAGGACCTAGATCCACAACTTTGAGCTTCTTTGCTTCACCGTTGAAGAATTCCTCAATATTGGTATAGTTGAAAACATGTACCTTCAACAAAGGATTGACGGGTGGTCTCTCCCACCATTCTGCTGCAGTTGAGTTGTAACTTAATTTAAGTTTCTATTTGGAAATAAAAATTATTTTCGCCGTTCAATACGATCACGTAAATACCAACCTCTAACAATGAGTTATCATAGACATCAGTGAACCACATTACAAAGAAACCCGTGACACTGGCAACGAATACTATAACTAATGCACCTAATACTGTGGAATAAATAGAAGCAAACAGAAAGAATCAGTTTAGTTTTATTTCTACTAGGTACTAGACGGGTCTAGACCCGTTATCAACAAAATGCATTGGAACTTTTGTACTAGACGTGTCGTAAGTGCAAAAACAATAAGAAATAACAACCTGCGATAAGTACGGAAGCCACAATGGAAACAGTTTCTTAAGTTTCAGTTTTCGCTACTCAATCGTTGAGATGTTATTATTTACAATCATTGAGGACGGCAGAGTAGACGACCTGTTTATGAGATTCAGATGCACTTTGCAATTGATTTATTCACACAACAAAAATCATATTCGCTCTCATGCAAGCATCATCATCAAAGAAAGATATTATAGAGTCAGTGTCAGATAAAAAATTTAGAAAAATCACATTATAAAAATTGCTGAATTTTTTATGCAAATGCGTCAACGAAAAGATTTCCTATTTTAAAGTATACCAATATTTTAGTTTATTTTTAAAATATCGGCTAAACATGGTTCTATTGTTTTCTGCGGCGCACAGTAGAGTATTCAATGCACCAAACCTGATCAAAATTATTTTTAAGGTTTTTTGCTTAACAAAACACTCATAACTTAATAAAAAGTGTAATGGAGGGTTCTAATCAATCCACCTGGAAGTGATATTTTACTTTCTCGTAGTTGAATTAATATTATTAGATTATTATTATGAATAATTAAAATTATATGGAAAATTAGTTCTATACGTAACTTTTCGTAAAGATTAACGACCTGGCCAATCTTAAAAGTCGAAAAAGGCATCATAACAATCCGTATAAATTGGTTCAATTTGTACATACCCCGTAATTCGGAGATAAGGCAGCATTTTTTGGAATAAAAATCAGCATTTTGGTAAATGCGGGACACTTTCCGGGATGGTACCATGCGGGACAGCACCTTAAATTCCCAGAAATCCGTCGTCGGGGTTAGCTGTTTTCAGCTGCAAAAGTTAGTTCATCAAAGTAATTTCGAGTTTAGCGACACTTACTATATTCCTCCTATTCCTATATTCTCTTTGTAAATTTTATTCTTTTGTTTTGACGAATATTGATCCTAACGCTTCGAATTAAAGTTATATTGAGGCGAAAATCGTTTGTTTACGAAAGAAATTAGTATATCATCGCGTAACATCGGACCACCATATATGCATATTAGCCACAATCCTGAAAGCAGAGACAATTTCTACAAAACTTGCCCAAATTTACCAACTTTGCACTCTATGAGTAGTATTTACTGTGGAAAATCGAAACCCATATGCATTTTGAGACCACGGTGTCGGGTCGGAGCACCCACTGAGACGTCCAAAAAATTGTTTCAAAATCGTTCATCACGGGTCCATCGATGGACGTTCGTTGAACGGTTATTTGGACGTTGTCCAAATTGGTCCAACGAACGTCCTTCATTGGACGATTTTGAAACCAACCGTTCTTAGAGGGCAGTGCTTTTTCATCACGGTGTGTTTGGTAGAACAACTTTATGCAAAAAAAATCAGAATCTTTGAAACTTAGGGATATGAAAAGATGGACTCGACCCTTTCATTTGCAACCAACATCAACATAATCTGCGGGGGGTCCAGAGCAACTGTTGTTTTGAAGGTTTTTTCGTGAAAACATAGTTTTTATATTGGAACTAGTTCACTTTTCTACACCTAGATGGTGCTTTAGACATTCAAACAAAACTAAAAGTGAGAATCTGGTAACCAATTTAATTGTTTACAACTTTGCCAACAACTAAAAATCAATCTGAAATTATCCGGAAAAGTTTCACACGCAGCCTAGTGGTGTGGAATACCTTCACACTTATGTTATTTGCAAAAAAAGTTGGGTCTAGTTGAACATGCATTCAGAGGAATTTTAGGGCTTGAAAAGTCTCATCTTTAACTAGAAAATTATAATTACAGATTCCTCCTAATATAGGGTACCATTGATGTCTTTGAAATAAGGAGACACTCAAGTGACCAAACTTATGCGATATTAATCCTCTTTTCCAAGATGCTGGATGATTTTTCATGCAGAAAGGCTATATGTTAATATTTGTCAGCTTTGCTATTGCTTCGCTCGATCACGAGGATAACTAATGTATTCCTGAATGGATCTGCTCCCACATCGCTCTTTATCTTGTACACTACATTTGACTTAAATTCTAACATTTCGATTTCAACAAACTCCATCATACATTTCATCGCATTAAAATATTTGACGGGATTTATTGCAACTTGTCGATTAGAAATGACCTTCTCAAAATTAGGATATTTGACAGAAACAAAAAAAAAATTAAAGGGTTGTGTACAGGACACGACCACGGTGACATTAAAAATGTAGCTTTTTTCAAGAGCGTGGAAATGAATATTATCTATCACACATATCGACTCACGTTCTTGTTCACTCGCCTGTTTTCATAGGTTACAATTTGCTATATACCCTCCCCATCAAAACATAATTTATTGAAGGTCTTTTAACGGTAATCTATTAATTAATCAAGTATCTCACTAGGTGATTGGCATTATTTGGCTGATCCATCTAGTAAAAATAGGCTGGTCTGTCCAGAAAATATATTCAAAAGAAAAGTTCCATATTGAGAGCTGTGATGAGGAAGCCCACGCCCGCCAACGGAAATATACAGATTCTCCATGAAATATGAAATTTCATTTTCCTTTTAAATTTTCAATAATGTACTAATGAACTTAAGTAAACAATCTTAAGTTTAAGTAGTTCTTGATCGATTAGTGGTGGAAAAAATGAAATTATTTGATAAATTACATTGTTATGCAACGTTCGCACTACCAGTTAAAACGGGTTTTTATGCTATCTTGGTGACATTTTTCTTGTTGCTAATTATTAAAACGTGTTATAACTCTGTAGTGTAAACATTGTATTATTAAACCAATTCTGCAGCGTTTTATGTTATATAGGTGTTTTATGTGGTAATAGGACTGACATAATTTATCTTCAGTACAGCGGTTTGTTTCATAATTTAAAACAGATTTATTTTAAAATTTAAATTAGTATACCCAACCGTTCTATTTGTTGTATACTTTAAAACGCAATTAGAACTGTGTTTTAAATACATAGGGTAGAACAGATATTCTGACTGGATAAACTGGGAAAACAATTTTAAGTCCAATAACGCTTAAGACATGGCTTGAATTTGAATCGAAAAAGAACACACGCTTAAACTGCTGCTGGGACGGTAAGTTCTATTTTAAAATTTTCCGTTGTGTGCAGTACGAAACAAAAGTGTTTGAAATTAGAAAACAAAAAGTTCTGCTGGAAATGTGATTGTTTCCGATGCAATTACACTCAGATTTTTCACGCAGGGGATACAGGCCGTGTAAATGAAAACCGCGTAAATTTAAAAAAAAACGCGTTAATGAAAACCGCGTAAATTTCAAAATCCGCGTAAAAAAAACCTGAGTGTACTCTCCTATATAAAATACTACGCTGCTGAACAGTGCAATAACTACAGAAGCACGTTGTCAGATGCCTTACTGATAAAAAACATACAACCGAAATATGAAACATGAAAACCAATAGGCTCTTTACCCTACGCAGCTACAAAGCGCCGTAAACATGGATTAACAAGTTACAAAGCACACGCATGCATAAAAATAAATATATTTTTTCAAACGCAACACTCGTAAGCAGCACACACCGTATTGAATTAAATCCAAACCACCCCGCCCACCCACTTTGCAAATCATTCTGTGACACCGTGCTGGTACCCGAAAAATCCGCACACGGCCACCGCTGCCGAAAATGCATAGCGTGTACCGCTTATTGTAGTGCCCAGACGCTGCAGCCATGATCTTACCCGTTCGACATAAGAACAAAAACTGATTCAAACGGGTACGCGTCACTTCTATTTATAAACTAACCGTATATGATTTAGTCACTTAGGTGCGAGTGTGTGCAAATGCCAACGTTGCCGAAAATCGACAGCGCTTATTGCATCGCCCGGAGACGATGGGATAAGAGCAACAACTGATTTAAACGGACATGCGTTGCTTCTATTTATGACTTTTCGTGTTTCATTGAGCAACTAAGCTGCCCTCTCTTGACGGCTGTGTCTGAGAAATCTGCCTCACGAATGTTAATTTTCCCGTTTTTGACATTAAAAATGTCTTACTCCACTATCTGGGGCTAGGTGTCATTCTAAAATCTAAACTATCTCCCATGTAACGAAACTATGTAAGGTTTGCACGTTTATAACTCCGATATTACTAGATGGATTTTAATCATTCATACACCAACCGATTCAGAAACACCTAACTTAAATATTGGTAATAATTTAATATCTCCCCAATAAAAGTAGACTTTTAAAAATTGGTAAAATTAAAAAGTTCACGAAAAACGGGAAAATTACCATTCGTGATGCAGATTTCTCAGACACAGCCGTCATTAGAGGGTAGGTTAGTGGCTCAATCACAAACGAAAAGTCATAAATAGAAGCAACGCATGTCCGTTTAAATCAGTTGTTGCTCTTATCCCATATGAGCAACATCGTCTCCGGGCGATGCAATAAGCGCTATCGATTTTCGGCAACGTTGGCATTCGCACACACTCGCACCTAAGTGACTAAACCATATACGGTTAGTTTATAAATAGAGGTGACGCGTACCCGTTTGAATCAGTTTTTGTTCTTATGTCGAACGGGTAAGATCATGGCTGCAGCGTCTAGGCACTACACTAAGCGGTAGACGCTATGCATTTTCGGTAGCGGTGGCCGTGTGCGGATTTTTAATGTAGAATACATTTAAGGTTTCAATATAGGGGTCCCGTTTCAAAATATCGGCTGCGGTGCCGCGTCAGATTTTGAACGTTAATAACTTTTATCATACTTAACAGAATGATTTGATTTTTAGGCCAATTTGTTGCAAATATGTTCCTCTATGCTGTATTAAAATTTGAAGTATGTATAACATGTACTAATAACAAAAAAATGTGTTTTGAAAAATCTTTCGAAAACGACTCGGAAAAGTGAAAATTTTCAGCCCATCCCGCACAGAGCCGTCGTTATGGTAGACCAACCGAACAATAAAATAATGAAAAGTTTATATATAGGTCCACTACATGTTTGTTCGTATGGTTATTCGCATTGGGTTGCTTGACGAGAGCACTTGGTGGGGGAAAGACTGCATATTCCTTTGGTTAGGCCATTAGAAGCCGGACGGAAAGGAAAGGCTCATGCACGGCACGAGAACGAGCGAGAAAGCGATAGTAGTGCATATTAGCGCGATTATATAAATATCTGTCGGTCGGTTTTTCTCATCATTCGTATTCGTTCAAGCACTAGCAAGCAGCCAGTCCATCGAAGAAAAGCAGTGGGCGATGACGACGGCGGAAAAAGTGCCCCAGCTACTGGTGACTCATCGCAACCCGATCAGGAACTGTCGCCCTGCAAGAATTTCGCCCCAACTAAAGGGCAACAGAGTAGGCTATCGTTCCAGCGTCTGGGTCGTGAGATTGTGCAGGACTGCAAAGTCGAGCTACGCTTACAAAGCTCAGTCGTAATGATGCCCCGAGAAGCCAACGATGCCTTCTTGGTCGGTTTGTTCGAGAATGCAAAATAGTGCTTTCTAGCTCACCGTGTCCGCGGGGAGTGCGTCTGAATTATGCTCCCGCAATAAAACAATAAACGGTTCTTTACAGGACCAATTAATTGTGTTCTAATAAGAGTTAAACTGAAATTTACATTTTATGGTGTATAACAAATAATTTTCAGAAAGCAATATAAGAAATACGATGTGTGGAAAGAAAGAAAGAGAATTTAAATTATCCTCTCTCGCTCGTTTTCGTGCACTGCTTTTCCATTCCTTTCTGCTGCTACTACCATCATAACTAAAACGAATGTGCGTGTTCCCCCACCATCTCATGACCAGTGTTGCCACAATTGCATGTCGCTATTACAATTTGAATTATTTTATTGATCCTCTCTAGTAGTGATAAAATATAGAACGTGCAAAGTACACTAGTCGCATGCTTTTATTCGAACTTTTTGGCAGCCTCCGTTGATTAACTGCATAAATCTATTTGTTTGTGCGGCTCCTTGCTAGTAGCAAACTAAATAGCCTTTATCAGCGCTAACAAATAACACGAAAGAATTTAAATTTGTGAAAATCTTTTCCCTCCTTCTTTTCAAATCTGCAACATTCTTTGAAAATATGGTTTGAATGTTGCTATTGAAAAACTGAACATGCAAGTTTGCTAGCACTGGTCACTAGATTGAAGGCGATGGAAAGACAGAATATTCGTTTTGGTTATGCTAGTATTGGTAGCCAAACGGAAAGGAAAGGCGCAGGAATGGCACGAAAACGAGCGATAGTAGTGCTTTCTCGTGTGTTCATATACGAATATTGGTCGTTCGGTTTTTCTCATCATTCGTATTCGTTCAAGCACTAGCAAGCAGCCAGTCCACCGAAGGAAAGCAGTTGGCAATAGCGACGGACGGAAAAAGTGCCCCAGCTACTGGTGACTCATCGGAACTGTCGCCCTGCAAGAATTTCGCCCCAACTAAAGGGCAACAGAGTAGGCTATCGTTCCAGCGTCTGGGGCGTGAGATTGTGCAGGACTGCAAAGTCGAGCTACGCTTACAAAGCTCAGTCGTAATGATGCCCCGAGAAGACAACGATGCCTACTTGGTCGGTTTGTTCGAGAATGCAAAATAGTGCTTTCTAGCTCACCGTGTCCGCGGGGAGTGCGTCTGAATTATGCTCCCGCAATAAAACAATAAACGGTTCTTTACAGAACCAATTAATTGTGTTCTAATAAGAGTTAAACTGAAATTTACATTTTATGGTGTATAACAAATAATTTTCAGAAAGCAATATAAGAAATACGATGTGTGGAAAGAAAGAAAGAGAATTTAAATTATCCTCTCTCGCTCGTTTTCGTGCACTGCTTTTCCATTCCTTTCTGCTGCTACTACCATCATAACTAAAACGAATGTGCGTGTTCCCCCACCATCTCATGACCAGTGTTGCCACAATTGCATGTCGCTATTACAATTTGAATTATTTTATTGATCCTCTCTAGTATTGATAAAATATAGAACGTGCAAAGTACACTAGTCGCATGCTTTTATTCGAACTTTTTGGCAGCCTCCGTTGATTAACTGCATAAATCGATTTGTTTGTGCAGCTCCTTGCTAGTAGCAAACTAAATAGCCTTTATCAGCGCTAACAAATAACACGAAAGAATTTAAATTTGTGAAAATCTTTTCCTTCCTTCTTTTCAAATCTGCAACATTCTTTGAAAATATTGTTTGAATGTTGCTATTGAAAACTGAACATGCAAGTTTGCTAGCACTGGCCACTAGATTGAAGGCGATGGAAAGACAGAATATTCGTTTTGGTTATGCTAGTATTGGTAGCCGAACGGAAAGGAAAGGTGCAGGAATGGCACGAAAACGAGCGAGAGAGCGATAGTAGTGCTTTCTCGTGTGTTCATATATGAATATTGGTCGGTCGGTTTTACTCATCATTCGTATTCGTTCAAGCACTAGCAAGCAGCCAGTCCACCGAAGGAAAGCAGTTGGCAATAGCGACGGACGGAAAAAGTGCCCCAGCTACTGGTGACTCATCGGAACTGTCGCCCTGCAAGAATTTCGCCCCAACTAAAGGGCAACTAATCCGTAGGCTATCGTTCCAGCGTCTGGTTCGTGAGATTGTACAGGACTGCAAAGTCGAGCTACGCTTACAAAGCTCAATCGTAATGATGCCCCGAGAAGCCAACGATGCCTACTTGGTCGGTTTGTTGGAGGATGCAAAATAGTGCTTTCTGGCTCACCGTGTCCGCGAGGAGTGCGTCTGAATTATGCTCCCGCAATAAAACAGTAAACGGTTCTTTTCAGGACCAATTAATTCTGTTCTAATAAGAGTTAAACTGAAATTTACATTTTATGGTGTATAACAAATAATTTTCAGAAAGCTATATAAGAAATACGATGTGTGAAAAGAAAGAAAGAGAATTTAAATTATCCTCTCTCGCTCGTTTTCGTGCACTGCTTTTCCATTCCTTTCTGCTGCTAATACCATCATAACTAAAACGAATGTGCGTGTTCCCCCACCATCTCATGGCCAGTGTTGCCACAATTGCATGTCGCTATTACAATTTGAATTATTTTATTGATCCTCTCTAGTATTGATAAAATATAGAACGTGCAAAGTACACTAGTCGCTTGCTTTTATTCGAACTTTTTGGCAGCCTCCTTTGATTAACTGCATAAATCATTAGATTTAAATTAACGTCTCGAAGTGAAGTCACGATGCTCCGGTTATGTTACAGACATTACCCACCCATTTTTTTTTTTAGTTTAGTAGAGCGAATACGAACTACTATCGCTCTCTCGCTTACTCGTTTTCGGGCCATGCGCCTTTTCTTTCTTTTCTGCTACTAATACTAGCATAATCAAAACGAATGTGCGTCTTCTCACCATCCATTTAGTGAGCAGTGTTGCCAAACGCATTTTAAGTTTTTCATCAATAACATTTCAACAATATTTTCAAAGAATGCTGTAGATTCGAAAAAATAAAAATAGTTGGTGATGGAAAAGAATTTCCAATTAGAATTTTTAACCATAATTATAACGAATCATTTGAAAATTTCACATGCAAACGTAATTTCGTTGCATATCATTAGATTTGGATTAACGTCACAAGTGTAGTTACGACACTCCGGTTATGTCGCAGACATTACCCACCCATCTTTTTTATTGTGACCACGACTAACGGTTTAATATAGACACCCCATTTCAATATTTCTGAAGGGACAGAAGGTCGAGTTTGGAAAGTTTGTAACTTTCATTGTACTTAACCAAATTACACAATGTTCGCACTCATGATTCAGAAATATGACCAGGAATCTTCTATTAGATTTGTAAGTATGTATAATTTACATGAATAAAGAAAAATTGATTTTCAGGAATCAATTATTATCTGTTCTTCCATTGGCCAGTACTACGCGACTTCCTCATGCTAACAATTAATTTCATCGTTAGCCATCTCCCTCACCAAGGCCAACAACGCCAACAAAACCGGTCCTTTTCAGGACCACCATCATTTTTGTAAAGAATAATTTGAAATATTCCTCGCCCAAATCACCTTTTGTCCGAAAATTCCAATGAGTATCAACATATTTGAAGAACGTGTTCTTTATGTATTCTACATCTCTCCGGTTATGTCGCAGACATTACCCACCCATCTTTTTTCGGGTACCAGCACGGTGTCACAGAATGATTTGCAAAGTGGGTGGGCGGGGTGGTTTGGATTTAATTCAATACGGTGTGTGCTGCTTAAGAGTGTTGCGTTTGAAAAAAATATATTTATTTTTATGCATGCGTGTGCGTTGTAACTTGTTAATCCATGTTTACGGCGCTTTGTAGCTGCGTAGGGTAAAGAGCCTATTGGTTTTCATGTTTCATATTTCGGTTATATGTTTTTTATGAGTAAGGCATCTGACAACGTGCTTCTGTAGTTATTGCACTGTTCAGCAGCGTAGTATTTTATATAGGAGAGTACACTCAGGTTTTTTTACGCGGATTTTGAAATTTACGCGGTTTTCATTAACGCGTTTTTTTAAATTTTACGCGGTTTTCATTTACACGGCCTGTATCCCCTGCGTGAAAAATCTGAGTGTAATTGCATCGGAAACAATCACATTCCCAGCAGAACTTTTTGTTTTCTAATTTCAAATACTTTTGTTTCGTACTGCACACAACGGAAAATTTTAACCCTTGTGAAGGCAAGCTAAAATCCTAACATTAAAGGGCAAGCCGGGCCTCTCAGGCCCGTCTAAATTCAAGCTCCTTTTTGCCGTTCTCACATAGAAAGGTTATGCAATCGGTCGAAATTTCGACTTTTTAACCGAGACCCGCAGGGCCAAATCTCTTATACCATTCGACTCAGTTCGTCGAGATCGTAAAATGTCTGTATGTGTGTGTGTGTGTGTAAGTATGTATGGATGTATGTATGTGGCAAACAATCTCGCCGATTTTTCTCAGATGTGGCTGAACCGATTTGTACAAATTTAGTCTCAAATGAAAGGTGCAGTCTTCCCATCGGTCGCTATTGATTTTTGTATTGATCCGACTTTCGGTTCTGGAGTTACGTGTTGAAGAGTACAACCACACAGCAAATGTCCATAGAAACTGATACCACCATGATGTCCAAATGATGCATTATATATTAAAATATGTGCAATATTACTTGGCTTTGCATGTCTAGATCATTAATGACCCACCTAAGGCACTTCGACCACATTGGCCAGCTATGGCGGTTCTTGATGCCCCGGGGGAACTTACCAAGTTCCTAAGATAATGTCATACCTATTTCTCAGCGAACTCTTTACCGATTTTTACAAACTTGGTTTCAAATAAAAGGTATAGCATTCCCATTGGCTGCTGTTGAATTTCTAATTGATCCGACTTCCGGTTTTGGAATTACAAGATGATGAGTACGAACACGCAGAAAATCCCGATTTCAGCGTATAAGGCGATGGATGTAAAAAGGTCAAATTTTTTTTCCAAAAGGTGAGTACTCGGAAGATCACGTCGACTGTCGATTGGTTCTGAGCTCCATTTCGTTTGAACACGACCAATAAATGTTTCTGGGTTGCTATTAATTTCTTCTGATGCATAACCGGAGTACATATTCATACTTTTCTGCATCAGATTCATCATCGGAAGCAATATCATTCACATCTTCTTCCTCGCTTTGCAAATCAGTTTCGGAATCGTCTGCTGTTGAATTTGCTCGAATTTCTTTCATTATTTCAGATTCTTTGAGACGATTGAAAACATGAGCATATCGTCTTATAGCCATTTCAATTTTTTGTTGGTTTTTGAGCCTACAATTTGAATAATTATGACAACTATAACACAAAGAATAGACAACAAAAGTAGACAATAACGACAGAGTTAGGTTATGTTGTATCCAAATAATTGTCAAGTAGACCACAGTGGGTGAAATAAAAGTATTTATCCAAAAAAATATGACACACGTCATTATCGTATGCTATTTTTACATTTCTTATAAAAGAAATGTATAGAATTCGCTCAAACTTTCAAGATTTTTTTCTCATAAGAAAAGGTAAAAAGAATCAATCAAAACATGTAAAAAATCCTGATAATATGAAGATGAACTCATCAAAATGTTTTTTTCAGATATTTAGTAATGTATAAAACCCGTGGTAGTCCTAGTAAATATTGCATGCACACCGGGCCTGCCAGGCCCGGCTTGCCTTTTTGTGCATGTAAAAAATTCAAACATAGCTGCGCATCACTCCATAGATGAAAATTTCACAATTCTTTATTTTTGTTATAGATTTCAAAGCTACTTATCAAAATTTCCATGCCCAAGCTTGTACTGCATACACATTTTTTTGTAATTAAAAAAATGTAACGTGCCGGGCCTCAGAGACCCGGTTGCCTTTTTGAGGGTTAAAACAGAACTTACCGTCCCAGCAGCAGTTTAAGCGGGTGTTCTTTTTCGATTCAAATTCAAGCCATGTCTTAAGCGTTACTGGACTTAAAATTGTTTTCCCAGTTTATCCAGTCAGAATATCTGTCCTACCCTATGTATTTAAAACACAGTTCTAATTGCGTTTTAAAGTATACAACAAATAGAACGGTTGGGTATACAATTTTAATTTTAAAATAAATCTGTTTTAAATTATGAAACAAACCGCTGTACTGAAGATAAATTATGTCAGTCCTATTACCACATAAAACGCCTATATAACATAAAACGCTGCAGAATTGGTTTAATAATACAATGTTTACACTACAGAGTTATAACACGTTTTAATAATTAGCAACAAGAAAAATGTCACCAAGATAGCATAAAAACCCGTTTTAATTGGTAGTGCGAACGTTGTATAACAATGTAATTTATCAAATAATTTCATTTGTTCAATCACTAATCGATCAAGAACTACTTAATCTTAAGATTGTTTACTTAAGCTCATTAGTACATTATTGAAAATTTAAATGGAAAATGAAATTTCATATTTCATGGAGAATCTGTATATTTCCGTTGGCGGGCGTGGGCTTCCTCATCACAGCTCTCAATATGGAACTTTTCTTTTGAATATATTTTCTGGACAGACCAGCCTATTTTTACTAGATGGATCAGCCAAATAATGCCAATCACCTAGTGAGATACTTGATTAATTAATAGATTACCGTTAAAAGACCTTCAATAAATTATGTTTTGACGGGGAGGGTATATAGCAAATTGTAACATATGAAAACAGGCGAGTGAACAAGAGCGTGAGTCGATATGTGTGATAGATAAAATTCATTTGCACGCTCTTGAAAAAAGCTACATTTTTAATGTCACCGTGGTCGTGTCCTGTACACAACCCTTTCATTTTTCGTGAACTTTTTAATTTTACCAATTTCCAAAAGTCTACTTTTATTGGGGAGATATTAAATTATTACCAATATTTAAGTTAGGTGTTTCTGAATCGGTTGGTGTATGAATGATTAAAACCCAGCTAGTAATATCGGAGTTATAAGCGTGCAAACCTTACATAGTTTCGTTACATGGGAGATAGTTTAGATTTTAGAATGACACCTAGCCCCAGATAGTGGAGTAAGACATTTTTAATGTCAAAATATATGAGCTTTTGGTTCAAGTTTGAAAACTTTCCCGATAGATTCGAGGGAACTTCCATTCATTGGAGGGTACTGCTTAGCTTCAAGAATTTATTAAACACTTTAACCGTTGTCTTCCGTTTTAATTCCACTATGATGTGATCATCATAGCGGAATTAAAACGGAAGACAACGGTTAAAGTGTTTAATATAACATTCCACTAAGTC
Organism: Topomyia yanbarensis; assembly: GCF_030247195.1. Taxonomy (NCBI): domain Eukaryota; kingdom Metazoa; phylum Arthropoda; class Insecta; order Diptera; family Culicidae; genus Topomyia; species Topomyia yanbarensis. The sequence goes on from NC_080672.1 coordinate 246,657,982, forward strand.
GCTCAAAACAGTGCTTTTGTTAAAGTGTTCAAGAATTTACTTACATTCATGCTACATTAGGTTTTGAAAGGAACATATGTCGCATAGTTTAGGTTATAGTCTTTTAAGCCAACTTTTTTTTCCTTCATGAAGAAATGTTGGGACAAACTGTTTCTAATCGAATGAAAACCGCAACAGTAAACTAAATCGATTATATTGTTTTTTTGGAAACTGTCCAAATTTGTTGATAGTGTGCAACGATTCATTCGAAATTTTCCCACAAAGTATATTATGGGAGTTGGATTTTACGTCCATTTCTTGTAGATTATGCGAGAAATCGTTACTAAATAGACCTAACCTTACTGAGCGAAAATGATTAATGTATGGTTCAAGTTTTCTTGAACGTTTGCTGTTGTGATCCATGTTTGAGTTAACAGCAAGCTTCCGTGCTGATCGGTCGATTTGTCTCAGACGTGTCTAAAATCGAAGTTTGCTCGCGAACAATATCATTTTTTGACATTAAAAATGTCTTACTCCACTATCTGGGGCTAGGTGTCATTCTAAAATCTAAACTATCTCCCATGTAACGAAACTATGTAAGGTTTGCACGTTTATAACTCCGATATTACTAGATGGATTTTAATCATTCATACACCAACCGATTCAGAAACACCTAACTTAAATATTGGTAATAATTTAATATCTCTTCAATAAAAGTAGACTTTTAAAAATTGGTAAAATTAAAAAGTTCACGAAAAACGGGAAAATTACCATTCGTGATGCAGATTTCTCAGACACAGCCGTCATTAGAGGGTAGGTTAGTGGCTCAATCACAAACGAAAAGTCATAAATAGAAGCAACGCATGTCCGTTTAAATCAGTTGTTGCTCTTATCCCATATGAGCAACATCGTCTCCGGGCGATGCAATAAGCGCTATCGATTTTCGGCAACGTTGGCATTCGCACACACTCGCACCTAAGTGACTAAACCATATACGGTTAGTTTATAAATAGAGGTGACGCGTACCCGTTTGAATCAGTTTTTGTTCTTATGTCGAACGGGTAAGATCATGGCTGCAGCGTCTAGACACTACACTAAGCGGTAGACGCTATGCATTTTCGGTAGCGGTGGCCGTGTGCGGATTTTTAATGTAGAATACATTTAAGGTTTCAATATAGGGGTCCCGTTTCAAAATATCGGCTGCGGTGCCGCGTCAGATTTTGAACGTTAATAACTTTTATCATACTTAACAGAATGATTTGATTTTTAGGCCAATTTGTTGCAAATATGTTCCTCTATGCTGTATTAAAATTTGAAGTATGTATAACATGTACTAATAACAAAAAAATGTGTTTTGAAAAATCTTTCGAAAACGACTCGGAAAAGTGAAAATTTTCAGCCCATCCCGCACAGAGCCGTCGTTATGGTAGACCAACCGAACAATAAAATAATGAAAAGTTTATATATAGGTCCACTACATGTTTGTTCGTATGGTTATTCGCATTGGGTTGCTTGACGAGAGCACTTGGTGGGGGAAAGACTGCATATTCCTTTGGTTAGGCCATTAGAAGCCGGACGGAAAGGAAAGGCTCATGCACGGCACGAGAACGAGCGAGAAAGCGATAGTAGTGCATATTAGCGCGATTATATAAATATCTGTCGGTCGGTTTTTCTCATCATTCGTATTCGTTCAAGCACTAGCAAGCAGCCAGTCCATCGAAGAAAAGCAGTGGGCGATGACGACGGCGGAAAAAGTGCCCCAGCTACTGGTGACTCATCGCAACCCGATCAGGAACTGTCGCCCTGCAAGAATTTCGCCCCAACTAAAGGGCAACAGAGTAGGCTATCGTTCCAGCGTCTGGGTCGTGAGATTGTGCAGGACTGCAAAGTCGAGCTACGCTTACAAAGCTCAGTCGTAATGATGCCCCGAGAAGCCAACGATGCCTTCTTGGTCGGTTTGTTCGAGAATGCAAAATAGTGCTTTCTAGCTCACCGTGTCCGCGGGGAGTGCGTCTGAATTATGCTCCCGCAATAAAACAATAAACGGTTCTTTACAGGACCAATTAATTGTGTTCTAATAAGAGTTAAACTGAAATTTACATTTTATGGTGTATAACAAATAATTTTCAGAAAGCAATATAAGAAATACGATGTGTGGAAAGAAAGAAAGAGAATTTAAATTATCCTCTCTCGCTCGTTTTCGTGCACTGCTTTTCCATTCCTTTCTGCTGCTACTACCATCATAACTAAAACGAATGTGCGTGTTCCCCCACCATCTCATGACCAGTGTTGCCACAATTGCATGTCGCTATTACAATTTGAATTATTTTATTGATCCTCTCTAGTAGTGATAAAATATAGAACGTGCAAAGTACACTAGTCGCATGCTTTTATTCGAACTTTTTGGCAGCCTCCGTTGATTAACTGCATAAATCTATTTGTTTGTGCGGCTCCTTGCTAGTAGCAAACTAAATAGCCTTTATCAGCGCTAACAAATAACACGAAAGAATTTAAATTTGTGAAAATCTTTTCCCTCCTTCTTTTCAAATCTGCAACATTCTTTGAAAATATTGTTTGAATGTTGCTATTGAAAAACTGAACATGCAAGTTTGCTAGCACTGGTCACTAGATTGAAGGCGATGGAAAGACAGAATATTCGTTTTGGTTATGCTAGTATTGGTAGCCAAACGGAAAGGAAAGGCGCAGGAATGGCACGAAAACGAGCGATAGTAGTGCTTTCTCGTGTGTTCATATATGAATATTGGTCGTTCGGTTTTTCTCATCATTCGTATTCGTTCAAGCACTAGCAAGCAGCCAGTCCACCGAAGGAAAGCAGTTGGCAATAGCGACGGACGGAAAAAGTGCCCCAGCTACTGGTGACTCATCGGAACTGTCGCCCTGCAAGAATTTCGCCCCAACTAAAGGGCAACAGAGTAGGCTATCGTTCCAGCGTCTGGGGCGTGAGATTGTGCAGGACTGCAAAGTCGAGCTACGCTTACAAAGCTCAGTCGTAATGATGCCCCGAGAAGACAACGATGCCTACTTGGTCGGTTTGTTCGAGAATGCAAAATAGTGCTTTCTAGCTCACCGTGTCCGCGGGGAGTGCGTCTGAATTATGCTCCCGCAATAAAACAATAAACGGTTCTTTACAGAACCAATTAATTGTGTTCTAATAAGAGTTAAACTGAAATTTACATTTTATGGTGTATAACAAATAATTTTCAGAAAGCAATATAAGAAATACGATGTGTGGAAAGAAAGAAAGAGAATTTAAATTATCCTCTCTCGCTCGTTTTCGTGCACTGCTTTTCCATTCCTTTCTGCTGCTACTACCATCATAACTAAAACGAATGTGCGTGTTCCCCCACCATCTCATGACCAGTGTTGCCACAATTGCATGTCGCTATTACAATTTGAATTATTTTATTGGTCCTCTCTAGTATTGATAAAATATAGAACGTGCAAAGTACACTAGTCGCATGCTTTTATTCGAACTTTTTGGCAGCCTCCGTTGATTAACTGCATAAATCGATTTGTTTGTGCAGCTCCTTGCTAGTAGCAAACTAAATAGCCTTTATCAGCGCTAACAAATAACACGAAAGAATTTAAATTTGTGAAAATCTTTTCCTTCCTTCTTTTCAAATCTGCAACATTCTTTGAAAATATTGTTTGAATGTTGTTATTGAAAACTGAACATGCAAGTTTGCTAGCACTGGCCACTAGATTGAAGGCGATGGAAAGACAGAATATTCGTTTTGGTTATGCTAGTATTGGTAGCCGAACGGAAAGGAAAGGCGCAGGAATGGCACGAAAACGAGCGAGAGAGCGATAGTAGTGCTTTCTCGTGTGTTCATATATGAATATTGGTCGGTCGGTTTTACTCATCATTCGTATTCGTTCAAGCACTAGCAAGCAGCCAGTCCACCGAAGGAAAGCAGTTGGCAATAGCGACGGACGGAAAAAGTGCCCCAGCTACTGGTGACTCATCGGAACTGTCGCCCTGCAAGAATTTCGCCCCAACTAAAGGGCAACTAATCCGTAGGCTATCGTTCCAGCGTCTGGTTCGTGAGATTGTACAGGACTGCAAAGTCGAGCTACGCTTACAAAGCTCAATCGTAATGATGCCCCGAGAAGCCAACGATGCCTACTTGGTCGGTTTGTTGGAGGATGCAAAATAGTGCTTTCTGGCTCACCGTGTCCGCGAGGAGTGCGTCTGAATTATGCTCCCGCAATAAAACAGTAAACGGTTCTTTTCAGGACCAATTAATTCTGTTCTAATAAGAGTTAAACTGAAATTTACATTTTATGGTGTATAACAAATAATTTTCAGAAAGCTATATAAGAAATACGATGTGTGGAAAGAAAGAGAATTTAAATTATCCTCTCTCGCTCGTTTTCGTGCACTGCTTTTCCATTCCTTTCTGCTGCTAATACCATCATAACTAAAACGAATGTGCGTGTTCCCCCACCATCTCATGGCCAGTGTTGCCACAATTGCATGTCGCTATTACAATTTGAATTATTTTATTGATCCTCTCTAGTATTGATAAAATATAGAACGTGCAAAGTACACTAGTCGCTTGCTTTTATTCGAACTTTTTGGCAGCCTCCTTTGATTAACTGCATAAATCATTAGATTTAAATTAACGTCTCGAAGTGAAGTCACGATGCTCCGGTTATGTTACAGACATTACCCACCCATCTTTTTTTTTAGTTTAGTAGAGCGAATACGAACTACTATCGCTCTCTCGCTTACTCGTTTTCGGGCCATGCGCCTTTTCTTTCTTTTCTGCTACTAATACTAGCATAATCAAAACGAATGTGCGTCTTCCCACCATCCATTTAGTGAGCAGTGTTGCCAAACGCATTTTAAGTTTTTCATCAATAACATTTCAACAATATTTTCAAAGAATGCTGTAGATTCGAAAAAATAAAAATAGTTGGTGATGGAAAAGAATTTCCAATTAGAATTTTTAACCATAATTATAACGAATCATTTGAAAATTTCACATGCAAACGTAATTTCGTTGCATATCATTAGATTTGGATTAACGTCACAAGTGTAGTTACGACACTCCGGTTATGTCGCAGACATTACCCACCCATCTTTTTTATTGTGACCACGACTAACGGTTTAATATAGACACCCCATTTCAATATTTCTGAAGGAACAGAAGGTCGAGTTTGGAAAGTTTGTAACTTTCATTGTACTTAACCAAATTACACAATGTTCGCACTAATGATTCAGAAATATGACCAGGAATCTTCTATTTGTAAGTATGTATAATTTACATGAATAAAGAAAAATTGATTTTCAGGAATCAATTATTATCTGTTCTTCCATTGGCCAGTACTACGCGACTTCCTCATGCTAACAATTAATTTCATCGTTAGCCATCTCCCTCACCAAGGCCAACAACGCCAACAAAACCGGTCCTTTTCAGGACCACCATCATTTTTGTAAAGAATAATTTGAAATATTCCTCGCCCAAATCACCTTTTGTCCGAAAATTCCAATGAGTATCAACATATTTGAAGAACGTGTTCTTTATGTATTCTACATCTCTCCGGTTATGTCGCAGACATTACCCACCCATCTTTTTTCGGGTACCAGCACGGTGTCACAGAATGATTTGCAAAGTGGGTGGGCGGGGTGGTTTGGATTTAATTCAATACGGTGTGTGCTGCTTAAGAGTGTTGCGTTTGAAAAAAATATATTTATTTTTATGCATGCGTGTGCGTTGTAACTTGTTAATCCATGTTTACGGCGCTTTGTAGCTGCGTAGGGTAAAGAGCCTATTGGTTTTCATGTTTCATATTTCGGTTATATGTTTTTTATGAGTAAGGCATCTGACAACGTGCTTCTGTAGTTATTGCACTGTTCAGCAGCGTAGTATTTTATATAGGAGAGTACACTCAGGTTTTTTTACGCGGATTTTGAAATTTACGCGGTTTTCATTAACGCGTTTTTTTAAATTTTACGCGGTTTTCATTTACACGGCCTGTATCCCCTGCGTGAAAAATCTGAGTGTAATTGCATCGGAAACAATCACATTCCCAGCAGAACTTTTTGTTTTCTAATTTCAAATACTTTTGTTTCGTACTGCACACAACGGAAAATTTTAAAACAGAACTTACCGTCCCAGCAGCAGTTTAAGCGGGTGTTCTTTTTCGATTCAAATTCAAGCCATGTCTTAAGCGTTACTGGACTTAAAATTGTTTTCCCAGTTTATCCAGTCAGAATATCTGTCCTACCCTATGTATTTAAAACACAGTTCTAATTGCGTTTTAAAGTATACAACAAATAGAACGGTTGGGTATACAATTTTAATTTTAAAATAAATCTGTTTTAAATTATGAAACAAACCGCTGTACTGAAGATAAATTATGTCAGTCCTATTACCACATAAAACGCCTATATAACATAAAACGCTGCAGAATTGGTTTAATTATACAATGTTTACACTACAGAGTTATAACACGTTTTAATAATTAGCAACAAGAAAAATGTCACCAAGATAGCATAAAAACCCGTTTTAATTGGTAGTGCGAACGTTGTATAACAATGTAATTTATCAAATAATTTCATTTGTTCAATCACTAATCGATCAAGAACTACTTAATCTTAAGATTGTTTACTTAAGCTCATTAGTACATTATTGAAAATTTAAATGGAAAATGAAATTTCATATTTCATGGAGAATCTGTATATTTCCGTTGGCGGGCGTGGGCTTCCTCATCACAGCTCTCAATATGGAACTTTTCTTTTGAATATATTTTCTGGACAGACCAGCCTATTTTTACTAGATGGATCAGCCAAATAATGCCAATCACCTAGTGAGATACTTGATTAATTAATAGATTACCGTTAAAAGACCTTCAATAAATTATGTTTTGACGGGGAGGGTATATAGCAAATTGTAACATATGAAAACAGGCGAGTGAACAAGAGCGTGAGTCGATATGTGTGATAGATAAAATTCATTTGCACGCTCTTGAAAAAAGCTACATTTTTAATGTCACCGTGGTCGTGTCCTGTACACAACCCTTTCATTTTTTTTGCTTTTATCATCGGTGTTCGAAGCACTGTGCGATTGTCGCGACGGTGCTATTCCACGATGCGAGAAAATACATTCCGCATAGACTACTGGCAATTTCCGAAGCATCCCTCCCACGACGTGATTCGAGAAAACGCAGCCAAGCAGAAGGCTGGGATATGCCTTTGTAAAGGTCAACAACCTCTCCCTGACAGAGAAGATCGTAGAAGAACACGACACCAAGCACAAGTTCGTTCTCGAAGGAAAAGTGTACAAGTTACGGATGACGATGGAGAATGGCGGCGTGTACCCAGTGAGTAAATTTTCTGGCAGAGACCGCTCTGCTAGATTTCTGTAAGTCTTGGTTTGGCAGCCCTGTCAGATTTCTGCGCGTATCTTGTCGGGTTAGTTGTGCTAGGGCGAACTCGGTTTCGCTAGCATTTTCTGGCAAATTTTGATAGGAACCGAGCTAAACAATGGCTGAACTCGGCCATAAACTGTGCAAAGATCCTGGCAATTCCTACCTGGTAGAATTTAGCACGAATCGAGCAAAACATCTGACAAAGATGTGGCAGGAAGCGTGCAGAGATCTTGGCTGTACATTTCTGGCTGGATTCTGGATAAAAGTGAGCAGTATCGGTTGGTTTAACCGCTTCTGTCAGAAACGGTTGTTGCATTTGAGCGAATTCGTTGCCAGAATTCTCGCACAAATCGCGCAAAATGCTCGCAGAAACTCTGCCAGCATCAATTTCGCTTTGCTCAACTTTTGCTAACTTTCTGCTTGCCACGCTGACCGGGTAGGTGCAAATTTTTGACCTTCCCGAAGACATCACCAACGAACAAGTTTCTACCTTCCTCGCCGAATATGGTGAAGTGCTCAACGTTCGAGACTGTTTGGAAAGCAATTTTCGTTAGCGCCTACATATTAGGCAATATGTAGGCTTTAGCTTTGAAAACAACTCAGTGTAATCGTAGAGACATCTTGTGGTGAAACAGAAGCAGTTAGCCTAGACAAACACTACTTGTAATCGAATATTTTAAATCATTTTATTATTAGCGTGTAGGATGTTATTATATATTTCCAATGTATCGCAAATGTAACTTGTCGGTCGATTATCAATACCGCGGCCGTACTAGTGTTAAGTCAGTTCAAAATAAAGTTCTCTTGAGGATATCAAGGAAACATCTACAGTTTGATAAGCGGATAGCTATCAGTGACCCTGCTAGAGTTCAACAGGTTATGGGCCCAGGACCCTTGCCAGCGACTGCAACTTTAAATGATGACATCGAAGAAAGGCCGCTATGGACTACCAGTGGCCGGTATCAACGAGTTCGAGCCGAAGGAGCCAGTCGGAGAAAATGGCGGCGGTCTACCAGTTTTGTCAGGACCAATAGCGTCTGGTAGAGGCCTGGCAATCAACAGCGGCGCATCAACTCCAGGACGGCTCGGCATTGCACTGCCAGCTGGAGGCATACAAGGATTACAAGCTGGAGGCAGATTGGTCGAAGTCAGATCTGGTTCTTCCGTCAGTAAGTCAGACCAGGATCAATCAGTGATCATCCCCAATCCAACCACCGTCATGATGATGGAACGGAGAAGTCTGGCTGTAGGAGTGTTCAACGGCAATGAACGTGAGTTCGTTGCGTGGAAATGGAGACTGCAGCATCATCTCACCAGGATCAAGCTAATTCACACACTGGACCGTACACCTCTGGAAGAAGAATTCGCCAGAACAGATCCACATGCAACTGAGCAGCAGGAACAGGTGCGTCGAGCGAAATATATTCAACGATGTGAAGAAGATGACGCTGCAGTAGACGAAATATGCTGCACAATCTCCAACGAGGTGACACTAAAAATTATTAACTGCAAATATGCGAAGGAATGCATGGACACTCTGGTGCATGCATATCAACGAACAGGGACGCTCGTGGCCATATTATTTGCGTAGGCAACTGTTCACGCTGGGACAGAGGCAGTTCGCAAACCTATCAGAGCTTTTCAGTGAACACTCTCGACTCAGCCGCGAGCTCGAGGTAGCAGACCCGCAAGCAAGCCACATGGAAAGATTGCAGACCCTATTGGGAGCCATACCAGAGAGATACAAGCATGTGGTAGCAGCAATATTGATCTTGCCACCAGATGAGCTCCAGCGCAAATCAATTACTGATATTCGCCGCATGCTCCTGGAGGCGGAACTATATATCAACAACAGTGATAGGACTTCAGATACAGCAAGACCAACGGACCTGGCCATGATAGCCGCGAAAGGAAACATCGAGTGTTTTGGATGCGGTCAAATTGGACACTATCGCAACCGATGCCCGCTCGACAAGCGTCGAAAATTCCAGCAAAGAAAACAGTTCCCACCGAACGCGACGAAGGAGCACGCGCTTATGGCTGGACGAGGATTCGGCAAGCGAACCAGTTGGGTGGTGGATTCTGGATCGTCGAGTCACATGACCAACGATAGAAGTATAATGAACGACGTACGTGAATTCGAAGTGCCCTTAACCATATCTACGGCAAAAGAAGGTCAGATACTCAAAGCAACGGCAAAGGGTAACATTAAATTGAAATCTACGGTTGGATTCAATAAAGTTAAAGATTCGAGACTTTACGACTGCCTTTTTGTACCTGGGTTACAGGAAAATCTCTTGTCCGTTAAAAGGGTTGTCTCCTTAGGAAAAGAGGTGAAATTTTCGATGAATGCGGTTAGCATCAATGAGTATGGTGAGGTTATCGCCAGAGGTCAGTTGGTAAACGGTTTGTATCAACTCGACGTTACTACAAACAACGAACAAGCCTTGGTATGCAAAAATAACAGTTTGGTTCACTGGCATAAAAGGTTTGGTATTTCGTCACCTTCATCGATGACAATACGCATTTCACAATAGTATATCTTTTGGGTCACAAAAGCGATGTTTTTCATCGATTTAAACATTTTGAAGCAATGGCAACAGCTCACTTCGGCAAGAGGATTGCTTATTTAAGAACTGACAATGGTACGGAATACTATGGCGAAAGATTCATGGAATACTGCAGACTGAGGGGCATTCAGATGGTTGCAACTGTTCCTTACACACCTCAACAAAACGGGGTCAGTGAAAGGATGAACAGGACGCTTTTGGATAAAGCAAGAACCATGCTTCATGAAAGTGGACTATCAAAAAAGCTTTGGGGAGAAGCAATATTCGTCGCGGTCTATTTAACAAACAGATCACCAACGAGTGCTTTATTGGATAATAAAACACCTTTTGAACTATGGTTCGGTAAGAAACCAGATGTAAGTAAGCTGAGGATTTTCGGCTGCAATGCTTATGCTCAAATTCCAAAAGAGAAAAGGAAGAAGCTGGACAAGCGAAGCAGACTTCTCCAGTTCATAGGATATGCGAACAACGGATATAGACTTTGGAACAGTATAACAAACACGGTGGAAATTTCACGTGATGTTGTCTTTGATGAACGTATATTCAGGAATGAATCAAACCACTCTGAAGCGGACCCCGTTCTCCCAGACAGCGAATTATCGGTTTCCGAAGACATCGAAATCATTGAACCAAGGGAGAATTATGACAGAAGCCTGGAATACAACAATACTGATCAAAATGGTGAAGACAGCTTCATGACTGCTGATAACTCAGATGAAAATCTGTCAGACAACGACAATGATAACACGACCTCGTCGCAATCTGTGCGTCGCAGTGGTAGAGAACGTAGAGCTCCCGGATGGATGGATGATTACGAGACAGCCTTATGCGTAAGTGAAGATATCCCCCAATCAGTGGAACTGTTAAAGATGCGAACCGATTGGGTAAAATGGAAGCAGGCCATAGAACTAGAACTGCAATCATTAAACGACAACAAAACATGGTCTGAGATGGTGCACTTACCAAATGGACGCAAACCCATTAAATCAAAGTGGGTTTTCACGATTAAAGATGATGGTCGATATAAAGCTAGATTAGTTGCGAAAGGGTTTTCGTAGAGACCGGGCTTTGACTATCAGGATACATTTTCACCAGTTGCTAAAATGACTAGTATTCGAGTCATGCTGTCACTTGCAAATAAAAAAGGGCTGCTAATTCACCAAATGGACGTCAAAACAGCCTTTTTGTACGGAGATCTACAAGAAGAAGTGTACATGCAGCTACCAGAAGATGTCTTTGGAGAATCCAAGATTGTGCGTCTGCAAAAGAGCTTGTATGGTTTAAAACAAGCCGGACGCGTATGGAATGAACGATTCAATTTAACAATGCAAAACCTTGGGTTTTTAGCCCTAAAAAACGACTGTTGTATTTATAAAAGTAATACACTGTATGTAGTTTTGTACGTAGATGATGTACTCGTCATCGGGCAAAACACAGAGGATATCTTTTGGATCAAAAATGAGTTATCAAAGCAATTTGAAATGAAAGACTTGGATGAAGCTTCGCATTTTTTGGGTCTCGACATCAACAGAGATATTGATCAACAGCTTCTAGAAATTTCTCAAGCAAGTTACACTAAGAAAATATTGAAACGATTCGGTATGGACAATTCAAGACCAGTTGCGACACCAATGGATATTAACGTAACATGGGATGAAACAGATCAACCGCGCACTAAGCAGCCTTATAAAGAATTGATTGGATGTCTACAATATCTTACCCTATCCTCTAGACCAGACATCTGTGCTGCAGTGAGCATATTGAGCAAGTTCCAATCTAATGCATCAGATTGCCATTGGAACGGATTAAAACGCATTCTCCGTTATCTACAAGGAACGATTGACACAAAGATAGTATATCAATCACACAAAGATACCATCATTTTACAAGGATTCGCAGACGCCGACTTTGCCAACGATATGCAAAGCAGAAAATCTATTTCTGGATACGCATTTCAACTTTACGGAAATCTTGTTTCATGGTCAACAAAACATCAACCAACGGTTAGTCTCTCCTCAACCGAAGCAGAGCTTGTTTCGCTTTGTGGGGCAACGAAAGAAGGTTTATGGCTTTCGAATTTACTCACAGAATTGGAAGTAGAGAATTTACCAATTGTGATATACGAAGACAACATTCCGTGCATCAGGTTCTCGGAAGAACCGCGTGAACACCAGCGGATGAAGCACATTGACGTAAAGTTTGTTTTCATCAGAGAAATCATCAAGAAAGGCGACATGATCATCAAATATATTCCTACCCAGGATCAACCAGCTGACGCATTAACAAAACCACTATCTAAAGTACAACACAGAAAATTATTTGAGAAGTTGAACCTGAAAATTGAAGGGAGATGTTTGGAAAGCAATTTTCGTTAGCGCCTACATATTAGGCAATATGTAGGTTTTAGCTTTGAAAACAACTCAGTGTAATCGTAGAGACATCTTGTGGTGAAACAGAAGCAGTTAGCCTAGACAAACACTACTTGTAATCGAATATTTTAAATCATTTTATTATTAGCGTGTAGGATGTTATTATATATTTCCAATGTATCGCAAATGTAACCTGTCGGTCGATTATCAATACCGCGGCCGTACTAATGTTAAGTCAGTTCAAAATAAAGTTCTCTTGAGGATATCAAGGAAACATCTACAGTTTGATAAGCGGGTAGCTATCAGTGACCCTGCTAGAGTTCAACAGAGACCTCCTGTGGGATATTCGGTACGGCGCTTTCGAAGGCGTGAAGACCGGTGTTCGTGTCGCTCGGATGGTGGTGAAGAAGAACATCCCTTCTCTCGTCACTATTCAGGGAGAAGAAACTGCCGTTGCATACAAGGGACAGCGGCAAACATGTCTACACTGCCACGAATTCGCTCACATCGGCATCCCTTGTGCAGAAACTGTCAGCAGACCAATCGTACGCAGACGTGACAAAAATGTCCGTACAGCAGAAGAAACTGGAATAAGCCCATGCTGAAACCGGCTGATTTACCACAACCATCGGGGTCAAAGCCCTCGACACAAGATTCGGTGGCACTCGGTCAACATGCTCAAAAGCCCCGAGAAACCATCGAGACACGATGTGCAATTGCACAACAGAAAAACACCATGGCTCCCCCCGCGGCACCAGGTTTCACTCCAAAAAACCATCAGTGGGTATAACTCCGACCGGGTAAGTCGTCACACAGCGCAAAGCTGATGGTAACGAGACGGACTGCTCGCAAGCATCTCAAAACTCGGCATCTAGCCGACGCTCACGACGACTACCGCCGGGCAAGAAAATGCGGCATGCCAAAAAAGACTTTACTGGTGGAGGTAACAAGCACGCGTCCAGATTTCGGATGAGGAAATGTAAAAATGGTGGACTACGTCAGCTGTAATATAGGAACCATAAACATCACCACGATCACCAACACAACAAAAGTTGACGCTCTCCGCACATTCGTTCGCTCGACGGATCTCGACATCGTGTTTCTTCAAGAGGTTGTAAACGAACAACTCACTATTCCCCGCTACAACGTCATGTACAACGTTAACCATGCTAGGAGGGGAACAGCAATTGCTCAAAAAGAACATATTAAATTCTCACACATAGAGAAAAACCTAGATGGGAGACTGCTCGCCCTCCGTGAAAGCAACACAACACTGTGCAATATATATGCCCCATCGGGTACGGCCCAACGTGTCGAGCGTGAGCGATTTTTTAATACAACAATCGCCTACTACCTTCGTCACCGCACCGAACACACCATCTTAGTGGATGATTTTAACTGTGTACTGCGTTTATGTGATGCGAGGGGGAACAACTCTAGCCCTGCTCTACAAGCCACCGTTCAACAATTGCACCTTCACGATGTCTGGCAGCATCTCCGATCACGCGAGATCGAATATACGTATATTACGCACAACGCTTTCTCCCGGCTCGATTGTATGTATGTGAGCGCAGGCCTCCAGTATCAGCTGAGATCAACTCAATGTCTGCTGTTTTTTCGGACCATAAAGCCGTCACTGTGAGAATTTGTCTTCCTCTCTCGGACAGACCGCATGGTCGTGGCTTCTGGTCACTCCGTCCCCATCTTCTGACCGCCGAGAACATCAACAAGCTTCAAATACAGTGGCAATACTGGACTCGTCAGCGCCGAAACTTTCCATCGTGGATGGAGTGGTGGTTGTCGTGTTCCAAGCCAAAAATAAAATCTTTTCTCCGATGGAAATCAAAAATTGCTTTCGATGATTTCTATTGTGAACAACAGCGGCTTTACGGCTTACTACGGCAGGCATGCGACAACTACCAAAACAACCGTTCGATGCTCACCACCATCAATCGACTGAAGGCTGAAATGCTCACACACCAACGGAACTTCTCTGAGATGTTTATACGGATCAACGAAACTCATGTGGCGGGAGAACCTCTCTCGACGTACCAGTGGGACGGAAAACAACTATCAAGCACCTACGGACCGAGAGAGACGAAGCCATCGATGATTCCGCTAACATTCAGGATCATATGGTTCAATACTTCACCGACCTGTACGCACGTGACGAAGTGGAAGAAGAAGGAGACGATGGTCCCTTCCACTGCAACAGAGTGATCCCTGAGCACGACCTCGCAAATGAAGCCACTATGAACGAAATTACGACGACTGAAATTCTGACCGCAATCCGCACCAGCGCATCCAGATAATCACCCGGCCCAGACGGTTTGCCAAAAGAATTATTCCTACGAACATTCGACGTCATTCACCGCGGCCTGAACCTTATTTTAAATGAGGCAATCAGATCAAATTTACCAGCACAGTTCCTCGGTGGTGTAATCGTGTTGGTCAAGAAACGTGGTGCAGGGGAAACCGCGCGTGCGTACAGGCGAATAAGTTTAATCAACTATGATTACAAAATCCTCTCTTGGATCCTTAAGCAGCGTCTCCAAAATGTACTGCGATCGCATAATGATCGCATAACTCACAAAAATGTTCCAATTCCGACAAAAACATCTTTCAGGCCACCCTTGCACTGAAAGATAAAATTGCTCAGCTAAAAACAAACAAGCGAAGAGGCAAACTGGTGTCGTTCGATCTCGACCACGCGTTTGATAGGGTGGACCATCAGTTTCTCTTTCGCACCATGCGTGCGTGGATTTAATACTCCGCTGGTTGTGTTGCTCTCACATATAGCAGCAGTTTCTTCGTCACGGTTGCTAATAAATGGACACCTTTCTGCACCCTTCCCCATTCAGCGATCGGTAAGGCAGGGAGAACCTCTAGCGATGTACCTGTTCATAATTCAGCTTCACCCGTTATTGAAGCGTTTGGAACAGGTGTGTGGAGCAGACGTAATCGTTGCATATGAGGACGACATCAGTGCAATCGTTAGCAGCGCAGACCAGCTGAATGAAATGCGGGTTTTATTCAGGCGGTTCGAACGCGTAGCTGGTGCCTGTCTGAATGAAAAAAACTACATCTATTGATGTGGGTCTAAAAACTACATCTATTGATGTGGGTCGAACCCTATAACGGTGCCATGGCTTCAGACGGACAACAGCATTAAAATGCTAGGAGTGATTTTTGCTAACTCGATCCGATTAATGGTCTCATTAAACTGGGACAATCTTGTCACGAACTTCACACGGCAGGTATGGATGTACTCGCTGCGCACTCTGGATTTACATCAAAAAGTGACGCTGTTGAACACATTTATTTCGTCTAAAATGTGGTACATGGCAGCAAATCTACATCCGACGGCAGCACACGTGGCAATGCTAACTGCTACTATGCGCTCCTATCTTTTCCGTGGTTCATGCGCAACGGTGCCGATGCAGCAACTGGCGCGTAGTAAAGACGATGGTGGCCTAACTTTGCCACCACCGGCGATGAAATGTAAAGCGCTGCTAATCAATTGCCACTTACAGGAGATCGAATCCCTTCCCTATTACTCTTCCTTCCTCAGCCAAGAAAATCCCCCCCGACCAAGCTCTCTTTCCTGTTTGAAAGTTATCCTAGAAAATATTGCAACATTCTCTTTTCAAATCCGCACACATCCTTCCGCCCATCTCATCCACCGCTTCTATATTGAGCGCACAGACCGAGGCAGAGTTGAAGCTGCCAATCCCGCAGTAAATTTGACATATGGATGAAACATATCATCTCGAAAGCTGCTATCTAAACAGCGCAGTGCCTTGTGTATGTGGGCAAATAAAAAGGTCCCGCATCGGAAACTTTTGCACACCATGAGACGAACGGACGGAGAAAGCTGTACACACTGTGGTGAACAAATCGAAACTATACAGCACAAATTCTTTGATAGCCGTAAGCACAAAGCCGTACTAACTGTTTTTAAACCGGACTAACTTTTAAACCGGCCTAAAATATTTGGTAAGCTTTAATCAAACGAGGCTGTCATTTATATGGCTGCGTTCTGATCTGCGTTACACGTCAATGTTAAAAAACAACAAATTCAAGTTAAAGAAAATGAGTAATTCATTCCATTTTCTTGCAGTAAAATAACTTTTCTTCGTCAAATATCTAGTTCCGTAGGGTTTGAGAACAATTTTGTCAACTTGTTGCCGATATGTTTCTGAACATAGAACTTTAACGTGTTGGATAGTTGAAAGTTGGCCGATGATGTGCAGTACTTTGTAGTGACATAATATGCACAAAAGAAAATAAATTGATATACGTATGCATGTTTTTATTCAGTTTGAATAGGCGCTCGTCGAGTTGAAGGTGGCTAAACCATCGGTTGTAATTGGTGCCATGATAGTTATTTCTAGACAAAAATATGATTACTGGTTAAACCCAACTGTCAAAATTCTCTTTGAAAGGAAATTCCGGACAAACCGTCGCTGGATAAACACAGTTCATAGCAGTTAATGGAAGAGAAAATTTTTCTCTTTTGTTTACTGCCAACATCTGTGATTGGCGAGTAACGGTTTGTCCGGAATTCCCTTTCAAAGAGAATTGGCTTTTAAGCCGAAATTATATATTTGTCGAGATTTCATACTTTGATTAAAAAATTGGTTAAAATATTTCAATTTGAATTTAAAATGAACTGTGAGTGTCATTCTAATTGAACATGATACCTATCGACGTGGGGGAGAACATTTATTTTCGTTTCAAGTGAATTTTCACAAGTTTGGAATAAAGATCAATTATCAATGAAGGTCTGCGAATTAAAATTATACACGTTTTTCAGCGAGGTTTAAATAAAAAGTAAACAAAGATCAAACAGAAAATTAAACTTTGACAGAATGATGATTTCTATTCACGAGCGTTATATTTAATTTTTTTTTGCAGCTGTGGCAGGCAGAATATAGATATATTTCTATAATGCATCAATGCAAATTGGAACGATTTATGCCAAAAATCGAAATAAATATATTGATCACCGTTGTGTTCACAATAAATTTCAAAACATTTTGTATTCAGATGTTTTATGTGATTTTATTCTTATTGGAACATTGCACATATTTTAAATCAATTATTTACTCTTAGCTTAGGGTATTTGTGGAGCTAATTTCTAAGCTATTAACATTCTGATTCAATTTGCTAACGACCAGTTTAAGTAAATTCATAAAATATTGCATTTTACGATCTATATCCAATTGTCACTTGTTTGGATCTGTCCCCTAAAAACAATTTTCTTCCGTTATTTACTTTCTTTGATGTGTGATACAATGGATATATGGGCAATCATTCGTGAAAATATGTTATCGATTTATATTAACGAATTAAATGGTCCCGTTTATTCTCTTAGCGATAAGCAAAAAGAAAAGAATCAAAACAATTCTTATTGGAATTGATTGAATAGATCTCAATTTATCCAAACGTGCTCTACTGTAACCCTTTGATGTGCAATTGGAATCAAGCGTGTAGAGAGTAGGAAAGAACGAGGAAATAAAAAAATGCGGGTAGATAAACACGGTAAAAAAACTTTACCCCTTTTATGAGCTGTCGAAAAATGGGTATTTTTTGCTTATAACAATAGATGCTTTTTATTTATTTCACAACTGCTCGATGAGATAATGTCAATGGATATACTGATCTTAATAATAAGTGAAAAGTCATTAAGAATGATTTTAAGCGAGTTAACCTGCAAACTAAGGTTCGTAGCGGAAGCTGCAAATTACCGGCCTGCATCTGAGTACGTGGCGGAAACGAAACATTTCGGCAATGCTCATAAAAAACGGCTGTTTAAACTACTGAGGATGTTGCAAATATGCGTTTGGCATTTTTAGAGCAGCCAAAAGATCCAGCCATTAAAAATATATCCAGTTGGCGGTTTTATTTTGTTAAGTAGTTAAGGAGACAATAATGTGAAATGAATGTTATTTTATGTTTTTTTTTAATTCAGAAATAATTCTATTGACAGTATTTTTCATTCTGGCGTGATTTTCATGAATGGATATTTTTCACGCGTTTTGTTGTAACAGTTCTACGAAAAATAATGGGTAAAACATACCCAGGTTGACGTACAAGATCTGTATTCATTTATGGATACGGACTCTTAACCCAGTTAATGAGTTATTCCAGTTTGTTTGTCTTTCTTACCTGATAAACTGGCTTATTTATTGCCATCTTTATTGCGAGCAAAGAGAGCTATATTTATCCAAAGAAATCTGAAGAGAGGATTGAAAATAACGAAATGTATGCAAGAGAAGCATGACAAATTTTTGAATATTTTTGTCTTCTTCCGGTAACATGATGCTGCCATTTGCATTACTGCATTCTGATCAGCAATACACGGCTATGTTAAAAAACTGTACAATAAAGTTAATTTAAAATTCACTGTTTATACCATTTAATAGTCCGATTATTTCGAGAATTTTTTATTGCTCAATAAAATGGTGAATCGACATCTTGTTGAATGGGATTTATAACATAAGTATTGTATCAAATAAAATAATTTTTTCGAGCAATTTCATCACAAGATGGCGGCTCTGCAGCATTTTCACCTCATGCGCTTTTTTTTCGAAGAGGTCCACGGTCGGAAATCTATCTCCCGTGATTTTTGACCTAGCACCAAAAACTAAAGTTTTTCTGATTCCTTATGTCAATAGCGATGTACATAGGATTTTTTTCGATATTTTGATTTTAAGCGAAATGGCGCAGTTTTGAGTGAAAAAGCGTAGAGAATGTCATAAAAATCTACACAAAATCGTTAATCAATAAAAAGGTAAGCAATAAAAAATTTAATCCTGCGTACGTGACTAGAAAAATCAATTTTGAATATACTGTGAAAATTTTAAAGCGACCAAAAATCATTTGCTCGAGTTACATTTCCGGCCAGTGGTTTTGAGAAAAACGCGGTTTAAGTTTGCAGTACACATGGGTTATACACAAGCAGCGTTGCGGCAAAATTGAAAATTATATTTTTGAATTGTTTTCGTTCTCCATGTTTTGGGATATAATTTTTTACATCCTAAAGCACATTTTAGACTAATAAATAAAAAATCGATTGTTTTAAAATTGTACTGTGGAGTAACCGCTTAAACAATTTATTATTTAAGATCCATAATTGACTAAAACGTTATAGAGTTGTATTGTTAGGCGCTAGCCACTCCAAGGGCTTGAAGAGCTTCTCTAACATTACACTTAGTAGTTTGTCAGTTCAGCCAAATCTGACTGTTCCAAATTAAATCAAATGCTTATAGAAAAAGAGTGGAAGCTTACATCTTTTGAAAAGTTTGTATCAGTTGCTGTTCTGCAACACATGAAAAATGCCATAAAAATTATTTATTTGCTTCAGATAATTATGTCGTCCATGGAATGGAAATCTGATATTTTAGCCTGGTGGGGCTTATTATATCATCCTACCCAACTAGTCTACTAACCATGCATATAGAATTTGGCAGACCTACTTTGCTGAAAATGAAGTAATTCAAATTATCAGCACGATTATCCAATCATGCCTGAAATACCAAAAGTCCAGTAATTTTAATTATTAAAAATTATAATTAGTTACTTCTTATAGTCTTCTATCTGTCTGATAATGAATTGACAATTATAAGGCCAACGCAGAGTACTGTGTTGCCAGGTCCCAACTAATAGATTCCCTTCGGGACCGAGGTAGATCACCCTATGCGCCAGTTCGGGACGTCCTGGCAAGCCAAGACCACCCCTATATTTTTCTTATGTATATATATATATATATATATATATATATATATATATATATATATATATATATATATATATATATATATATATATATATATATATATATATATATATATATATATATATATATATATATATATATATATATATATATATATATATATATATATATATATATATATATATATATATATATATATATATGCCCATTGCTCCGTGAAGTTTGCCAACTATCGAGCGTCCTCTGACGAGAGATACTGAAAAATTCATGGAAGCAAATTGGTCTTTCGTAAGTGTCGCCTTCTAATGCGCCCACCTTGGCTAAAGAGTCCGCCCTCTCATTGCCCGTAAAAGAACAATGTGACGGGACCCAAACTAAGGTAATCTGGTAAGAATTTTCAGATACAGCACTCAGATATTCCTGTATTTTCCCCAGGAAATACGATGAGTGCTTTCCAGGCTTCGCCGCACGGATGGCCTCAATGGAACTGAGACTATCCGAAACGACGAAGTAATGGTCTACGGGCAGGGTGTCAATGATCCCGAGAATATACTGAATGGCAGCTAATTCTGCAACGTAAATTGAAGCAGGATCATTGAGTTTGAATGAGGCAGCAAGATTTTCGTTGAAGATACCGAAGCCTGTGGACCCGTCGAGAATTGAACCGTCAGTGTAGAACATTTTGGCGCAGTCGATTTGATGGTATTTATTATAAACAACATTTGGGACCACTTGTGGGCGAATGTAATCCGGAATTCCACAAATCTCTTCCTTCATGGATTATCGAGAAATACAGTTGGATCAGAAGCATCTAAGAGATGAACACGATTGGCGTTATACGTAGATGAATTGGTGTTCTGTGCCGTGTAATCGAAGTACAAGGACATGAATCGGATCTAAGACTTAAGCTAGACAAGCCTTTCGCAATTTGCAATCACCAATGGGTTCAGAATATCGCATCGAATTAGGAATCGATAAGAGAGGTCCCAGAATCGATTTTTCAGCGGGAGAACGCCCGCTAGCACTTCGAGACTCATCGTATGGGTCGAGTGCATGCAACCCAAGGCAATACGCGAGCAACGATACTGGATTCGCTCCAGTTTGATGAAGTGTATGTTCGCAGCGGAGCGAAAGCAGAAATATCCGTACTCTATAACTGATAGTATCGTTGTTTGGTATAGCCTGATCAGGTCTCCTGGATGGGCACCCCACCATGTTCCGGTTATTGTACGGAGAAAGTTGATCCTTTGTTGGCACTTCTGTTTCAGATACCTAATGTGACATCCCCAGGTACCTTTAGAGTCGAACCATACCCCGAAATATTTGAATGTTGAAACCTGAGCAATAGTTTGATCCATTAATTGAAGCTGTAGTTGCGCTGGTTCACGTTTCCTAGAAAATACGACTAGCTCAGTTTACTCCGTGGAGAACTCGATATCCAGCTGTAGTTAAATCGTGATGTCGATAAATCGCCATGCGAGAAATGCATTTGTTTTTCAGACAACATGTTTAGCAAAAAGTTATTTAAAATTGGTGAAAGAAAAATATAGGGGTGCTAGTGCAACTTCTCATAGAGAATGTTGATAGAAACTGAATCGAAAGCCTCCTTAATATCCAAGAATACTGATGCCATCTGCTCTTTGTTAGCATATGCCATTTGAATTTTTGTTGAGAGCAACGCAAGGCAATCGTTCGTCTCTTTGCCTTTGCGGAAGCCAAATTGTGTATCTGACAGTAATCCATTTGATTCGACCCAATTGTCGAGGCGAAACAGGACCTTTTTTTAGAATAACTTCCGGATACAGGACAGCATTACAATCGGACGATACGAGTTATGGGCGGAGGCTGGTTTTCCTGGTTTTTGAATGGCGATGACCCTCACCTGTCTTCAATCATGTGGGACAATGTTATCCTCAAGAAACCTATAAAATAAATTCAACAAGCGTCTTTTGACAGAGTCTGGCAGATTCTTCAACAAGTTGAATTTGATTCTGTCTGGCCCCGGGGCTTTATTGTTACATGATAAGAGAATAAGTGAGAACTCCACCTTCGTTCGCGGTATTGTGAGGGGACGCTGCGCGGTAGATTTTATGTGCCGAGGCGGAATCCGGACAAACCTTCTTGGCGAAATCGAATATCCAACGGTTTGAATATTCCACGCACTCGTTATTACTGTTTCGGTTTCGCATACGTCGAGACGTGCCCCAAAGAGTGCTCATCGATGTTTCTCTCGTTAATCCGTCGACGAACCGGCGCCAATAACTGCGTTTCTTGGCTTTCATTAAATTTTTCATTTGCTTTTTTAATATCGCGTACACTCGATAACTAGCAACTAACCCGTAGTTCCGGAAGGCTTTATACGCGGCAGCTTTCTCCGCGTACACGTCTGAGCACTCTTTGTCCCACCACGGGTTGGGAGAATGTTTTTGGGTGTTCACGTCGGGGGACGTTAAAGTCTCCAAGAATCAGACGGGGCGAGGGAAGGTGTTCAATCACGTTAGAGAATCTTCGATATCCCACCATGGTCCTTGGAGGAATGTAAATAGAAGCAATGCAATGATTGCATATATATATATATATATATATATATATATATATATATATATATATATATATATATATATATATATATATATATATATATATATATATATATATATATATATATATATATATATATATATATATATATATATATATTATATATATATATATATATATATATATATATATATATATATATATATATGCAATCATTGCATTGCTTCTATTTACATTCCTCCAAGGACCATGGTGGGATATCGAAGATTCTCCCACGTGATTGAACACCTAACACCCATAACTCGTATCGTCCGATTGTAATCCTGTCCTGTATCCGGAAGTTATTCGAAAAAATGATCTTGTTTCGCCTCGACAATAGGGTCGAATCAAATGGATTACTGTCAGATACACAATTTGGCTTCCGCAGAGGCAAAGAGACGAACGATTGCCTTGCGTTGCTCTCAACAAAAATTCAAATGGCATATGCTAACAAAGAGCAGATGGCATCAGTATTCTTGGATATTAAGGGGGCTTTCGATTCAGTTTCTATCAACATTCTCTATGAGAAGTTGCACCAGCACCCCTATATTTTTCTTTCACCAATTTTAAATAACTTTTTGCTAAACATGTTGTCTGAAAAACAAATGCATTTCTCGCATGGCGATTCATCGACATCACGATTTAACTACAGCTGGATATCGAGTTCTCCACGGAGAAAACTGAGCTAGTCGTATTTTCTAGGAAGCGTGAACCAGCGCAACTACAGCTTCAATTAATGGATCAAACTATTGCTCAGGTTTCAACATTCAAATATTCGGGTATGGTTCGACTCTAAAGGTACCTGGGGATGTCACATTAGGTATCTGAAACAGAAGTGCCAACAAAGAATCAACTTTCTCCGTACAATAACCGGAACATGGTGGGGTGCCCATCCAGGAGACCTGATCAGGCTATACCAAACAACGATACTATCAGTTATAGAATACGGATATTTCTGCTTTCGCTCCGCTGCGAACATACACTTCATCAAAGTGGAGCGAATCCAGTATCGTTGCTTGCGTATTGCCTTGGGTTGCATGCACTCGACCCTTACGATGAGTCTCGAAGTGCTAGCGGGCGTTCTCCGCTGAAAAATCGATTCTGGGACCTCTCTTATCGATTCCTAATTCGATGCGATATTCTGAACCCATTGGTGATTGCAAATTGCGAAAGGCTTGTCTAGCTTAAGTCTTAGATCCGATTCATGTCATTGTACTTCGATTACACGGCACAGAACACCAATTCATCTACGTGTTCATCTCTTAGATGCTTCTGATCCAACTGTATTTCTCGATACATCCATGAAGGAAGAGATTTGTGGAATTCCGGATCACATTCGCCCACAAGTGGTCCCAAATATTGTCTATAATAAATACCATCAAATCGACTGCGCCAAAATGTTCTACACTGACGGATCAATTCTCGACAGGTCCACAGGCTTCGGTATCTTCAACGAAAATCTTGCTGCCTCATTCAAACTCAATGATCCTGCTTCAATTTACGTTGCAGAATTAGCTGCCATTCAGTATATTCTCGGATCATTGACACCCTGCCCGTAGACCATTACTTCGTCGTTTCGGATAGTCTCAGTTCCATTGAGGCCATCCGTGCGGCGAAGCCTGGAAAGCACTCATCGTATTTCCTGGGGAAAATACAGGAATATCTGAGTGCTGTATCTGAAAATTCTTACCAGATTACCTTAGTTTGGGTCCCGTCACATTGTTCTTTTACGGGCAATGAGAGGGCGGACTCTTTAGCCAAGGTGGGCGCATTAGAAGGCGACACTTACGAAAGACCAATTTGCTTCCATGAATTTTTCAGTATCTCTCGTCAGAGGACGCTCGATAGTTGGCAAACTTCACGGAGCAATGGGCATCTGGGACGGTGGCTACATTCCATTATCCCGAAGGTATCAACGAATGCTTGGTTTAAGGGCTTGGATGTGAACCGGGACTTTATTCGTACGATGTCAAGGATCATGTCCAACCATTACACATTTGACGCGCATCTCCGTCGTATAGGGCTTGCTGAAAGTAATCATTGTGTTTGTGAGAACGGCTATCACGACATCGAGCATGTTGTTTGGATGA